>NC_061532.1:18967500-18977500 GCF_022379125.1 Scophthalmus maximus | reverse complement strand
TCGTACCACTCGTACTGATGTCTGTATCACAGTGTGTGTGTTTGTGTGCGAGCGTGCGTGCGTGTCTGTAAGGCCAGGTAACGTATTCTGTTACAGCTTTCTAATATAAGTTTTTGTCCACAGACCACGGTGTCTGCATCAAACCAAAATCATCAGTACTCCTTACGTCGACTGATGGTAATTCAGCTCCCTGGAATGTGTGTCAATGTGTGTGAATGTGTGTGTGTGTGTGTGTGTGTGTGTGTGTGTGTGTGTGTGTGTGTGTTTTACAGCTGACGTCTAGCTCCATTTGCGGCTGTGGTCACATTGAAATTCTGTCCTCTCTCCTGCAGTTGTAACCGTTTGGATTCAAGGAATTCGTGTTTTTTTTGTTTTTTTTTACCACAGTGTGGAAGCTACAGTCGGCCTCAAGACTAATGGCCAAGAGAAAAAAACAACTGGAGCACTAACACTTAATAAAACCATCGTACTGTACACCCTGGGAAACCAGTGGAACCAGGTCTGCGACGGCACGGAAACTGACATGTACAATAACACGTCTTGTAACAACAAGAAACCAGATCAAATCCAACCAATCGCCCGAGACTCACACAATAAAGAAACATGTCCAACATACCAGCAGAGCAACGGAAGATAGACTGAAACGACTGACTCACGTCAGCTGGTAAAACCCCACAATAAAAAAAAATATCATAGAAACTCAAAACTGGGATTGCCATCTCCAGTTTAATCTGGGACAAAATTAGAAACAGACAGTTGAGAAACAAGTCGAGTCAGATCAGATGCCAAGTGGATCGTTGGCTTATCAACAAACCTCAGAAATAAATCCACCAGTTAACCACCACCACCCTGCTGCGTCTTGAAAATACCAGTCAACCAGTCAGACCAGAAACAACGTCATCCAAACAGAAGGCTTAAAGACAATAACATAGAATAAATGAATAATTAGGACGAGTGAACAATGTCGCTCCTGTTGAACCTAAATGTAAAAAAACTAAACAAAAAACAGGACCATGGTCCAGTAAGCCGGCCTCTGTTGGGGCACCACTTCCCATTTCTCGTATCAGGATGTTGGGAGCCAAACGACCTCAGTGGTTGTCTTGGCGACAGGTTAGTTAGATGCCGGGATGTTCCTACCTGATGTTCTGCATGTGCTCAGATGGATTTCAGCAGGAGTCCTTTATACGAGTCCCCAGACGTGGGCTCATGGGTCCGTCCTGAGAGGGAAAACATGCAAGAGAACGATTCGTGAGGGCGGAAAGAAAAAAAAACACAAAACACACCAACTATAGTCGTTACAGTACAACTTCCACTTCATACGTGATAAATATATCACTTAAAAACCAGAAGATTACAAAAGTTTCCAATCGTAAAAGATCAGCTGTGGAGAGTTACTACAGTATGATTGAGGTATTTGTACTACTCTCTACTGTACTCTATGCACACGTATAGTTGTGTGGTTGTGTGTGTGTGTGTGTGTGTGTGTGTGTGTGTGTTTGCATTTCTAAGGAAGCCCGGTCACTATCGCAACAGGAAATAAACAGGATGTGGTGGAGGAAGTGTCACTGAGGTGTGAAGCAGAAATGCCCCCCGCCTCATCCTCCTCTCTCACTCTCTGACACTCACACACACACACACACGCACACGCACACGCACACGCACACACACACACACACACACACACACAATCGTTTCTTAATGAAAGAGAGAGAGAGAATGTTTAAAAAGAGAGGGGAAGTAAGTGATGAATGAAAGGGGGAGTGAGAGAGAGAAATGGGAGACAAAGGGAGGAGGTTGAGAGAGGAGGCAAAGGGAAGAGAGAAACTAATCTTGAGAGGGGGATAAAGGAGGGAGGAAAAAAACATGAGTGATGGTTAAAGAGTGAGAGAGGGGAGACGCAGCGGAGGGGAAGAAAGACAACGTGAGAGGCAAAATGGGGGTTTGAGTCAAAAGGGAGAAAGAGTGAAGAGGTAGAAAGAGAGGAAGAGGAAGAGAACAAGATGAAGAAGTCAAGGTACAGGAGGGTGAGAGACAAAGGGGGGAGAGAGAATTCTCAAGGAAAGTTCCTTCAACTCATCTGATCTCAGTTGGTTTGAAATGTGGGAGAGAATGGAAACACACACACACACACACACACACACACACACACACACACACACACACACACACACACACACACACACACACACACACACACACACACACACACACACACACACACACACACACACACACACACACACACACACACACACAGCGATAATGTAATGGATGGAAAACATCAAGACGCACAGTGACATTAAAGTGAACAGTCACCAAACACACACACGCACACACACACGCACACACACACACACACACACACACACACACACACACACACACACACACACACACACACACACACACACACACACACACACACACACACACACACACACACACACACACACACACACACACAGATCCAATTTTTCCAAAGTCGTCCTTTTGCTCCGGTCTGCCAGGAGGAAGGCAGGGAAAAAACCATGACACTGTTTTTCTGTTTCATGTCTGTCAAAACACGTGTGTGTGTGTGTGTGTGTGTGTGTGTGTGTGTGTGTGTGTGTGTGTGTGTGTTTCCACTCGTGTGCGTAGCAGAGCTTTTCCAAAGAGGAACATAAAGCCGTCGCAGCACAGCTGGATGGCTCTTTTTTTTTTATTGGTCTATTCCTCACAACACGATCGCACTCAATCTACGCCGCAGCTCCTCCGCATGTTTTACCCATTGGTCTGTTCTGCCGAGCGCAAGTGAACTAGACAGGAAAGCGATCACGTCTGCGTTATTGATCATAATACCACGGCTGCTGCTACAGGACACCTCAGGGCTGATACACATTCGGTTTTCCAGACCGACGTAAACGTTAAAATCATTCCAGTCCGTCCCGTACGAGGCAAAATCATCTCTCCTTCTCCTGTATTTTTTAATTTTCATCATTCATTCCTCTGAATATGTTCATTCATTGATCAATAGTTGAGTGTAAAAATGTTGGAAAAGTGAAAATGTAGGCACAGTTTTACATATACAAAGGTTCAGTTCATTGTTTGTGACTGAAGACGCTCTGGTAAAAGGACTAATACAAGTAAAATATACTCAATAACAAGTAACATCACTGAGCTGAGTGTAATTAAAGTATTATAATTACACATAATCGAGGCTATTGTGAATCATATTCGTTGTAAATGGACTTTTCGTCTTATGGACACTGCGGCATGGGGGAGTGCGGGCAGCGGGTATCGGACCACCGACCTTCTGGTTAGCGGACGACCACCGGCTGTACCTCCCGAGCCACAGCCTGCCTGTTGTATATTCTCTCTATCGATGTTGAATGATTGGTTGGTTTTGTAAAGAAAAATTGAAATTTCAGAGAAAAACCATCACAGCAAAAATCCAGACCTAAAGTAATTTATCGACAATTATTAGCAGCAAATCTCCGCACATAGATTATTATAATAGGTTCATCTTTATTTTATAAGCTCTGAATATGTGCAGTGTGCAAAAATCTCAATTTGCAATAAAACAACTCTTAGCTGAATCTGGTGCTTTGTCGGGCGGACAGACCGGCGGCTGCCCTCCCCTGACCCGTCCCTCCTCATCGTCTGCTCACGTCTGTCCGCCGGTTAAATCCACGTGACTCTGTGAGAGCGAGGGATTTAATTCCCCGCCGGTCGCTTTTCTCATCGTCCAGCGTCTTTCCATTTTCTCGAGGGCGGAGGAAGATCAAGGTTGGAGAGGAGACGCACGACAGACGGCGAAGGCAGAAACATAAAAAAGAGGCGTGGAATATTCCTCTTGTTGATTTTCCGTTCATGGCAGACTGGGAAGTAAAGAGGGGGGAAAGAAAAGAAGAAATGGGGATTCTATTCTCACCTCTTCCCCATTTTCTCTTCCTTCCCTCGTGTCTCTTACGGTGAAGCCGTCGCTCACGGCCATCAACTATTTCTGTCTGTATCCAAATCTCCTGCTCGTGCATCACTTCCAGCTGCGTCCCAGTTTTATAGATACGACCGACCGACCGCCACTCAACCATCTATCGCACGGACAAAAGCGAGGCAGCCGATGCAAAGCTAATAAATCCGCTCACCTCGTCTGATGCCTTCGGAAAAACAGCAGTTTACTGAGAGTCGGACGAATCAGGCGACGGTTGACAGGAGGATTCGGAAGCCGTGAAATTCCACTGACGCGATTGTTCCAGTCGGAGCGTTCAAACGACGGCAACACAAACGGTCCTGTCGATACGATCGTCACACCAACCAGTTTTAGACCATTTGACCAGCCGATTGACTTATTTAAAGCTACAGTGTGTAATATTTAAAAGGAACGTACTCACAGAAATTGAATATATTGTCCATTACTATGTGTTCATGTATAAGTGGGGTCCATGAGGTGGACCGACCTCCGTGTGAGTCTCCATGTTTCTACGTCGTGTTGAATACGGTTGTTGAACTAAACGTCCAGAACACGTCGCGTTCGCGTTGAATTTTCGGACGCTGCCGGAAACAGGAAATAGAATCAGCGGTGCGCCGCCATAAAGTGTCCCCTGTCGGTCGCTCAGTTGGTTGCGGTTTGTGACTTTACCACCAGAGAAAAGTTGAAATAAATTTCAAACATCTGTACGATGAAAGCTGCTAATGACGCTAATAAACCGACTCACTGCTAACGTTGACAAATGAAGCCAGAGCATGAAAAGTGAGGCGACTGTATCGCTGCGTTCGCACCAAACGCTAAGCAAATCTTCCGTGTTGCGTTACTCGCGCAAGTTTTGCCGACGGATCTCAACGCGACGTCGGATCACGTGAACGTTGTGCTAGAGTTCAGGTATTTCAACTCAGTGAAGAGTGAAGCTCAATGCTGTAAATTTCGCATTATTCCTGTTGTGTCGTTCGCATCGTTTGTAATCTCATCCCACGGAAAACTGGCGTCGCCTTTGTGGTGAACGCAGCATAACACTTATCAACAAATCAACCAAAGTCTGTGATGAGTGTCTGTGTTGTGTGTCTGTGATGAGTGTCTGTGTTGTGTGTCTGTGATGAGTGTCTGTGATGAGTGTCTGTGATGAGTGTCTGTGTTGTGTGTCTGTGTTGTGTGTCTGTGTTGTGTGTCTGTGATGAGTGTCTGTGATGAGTGTCTGTGTTGTGTGTCTGTGTTGTGTGTCTGTGTTGTGTGTCTGTGTTGTGTGTCTGTGATGAGTGTCTGTGATGAGTGTCTGTGTTGTGTGTCTGTGTTGTGTGTCTGTGTTGTGTGTCTGTGATGAGTGTCTGTGTTGTGTGTCTGTGATGAGTGTCTGTGTTGTGTGTCTGTGTTGTGTGTCTGTGTTGTGTGTCTGTGTTGTGTGTCTGTGTTGTGTGTCTGTGTTGTGTGTCTGTGATGAGTGTCTGTGTTGTGTGTCTGTGATGAGTGTCTGTGATGAGTGTCTGTGTTGTGTGTCTGTGATGAGTGTCTGTGTTGTGTGTCTGTGTTGTGTGTCTGTGATGAGTGTCTGTGTTGTGTGTCTGTGATAAGTGTCTGTGTTGTGTGTCTGTGATGAGTGTCTGTGTTGTGTGTCTGTGTTGTGTGTCTGTGTTGTGTGTCTGTGTTGTGTCTGTGTTGTGTGTCTGTGATGTGTGTCTGTGTTGTGTCTGTGTTGTGTGTCTGTGATGAGTGTCTGTGTTGTGTGTCTGTGATAAGTGTCTGTGTTGTGTGTCTGTGATGAGTGTCTGTGTTGTGTGTCTGTGTTGTGTGTCTGTGTTGTGTGTCTGTGTTGTGTCTGTGTTGTGTGTCTGTGATGTGTGTCTGTGTTGTGTCTGTGTTGTGTGTCTGTGTTGTGTGTCTGTGTTGTGTGTCTGTGTTGTGTGTCTGTGTTGTGTCTGTGTTGTGTGTCTGTGTTGTGTGTCTGTGTTGTGTGTCTGTGTTGTGTCTGTGTTGTGTGTCTGTGTTGTGTGTCTGTGTTGTGTCTGTGTTGTGTGTCTGTGATGTGTGTCTGTGTTGTGTCTGTGTTGTGTGTCTGTGATGTGTGTCTGTGTTGTGTGTCTGTGTTGTGTGTCTGTGTTGTGTGTCTGTGATGTGTGTCTGTGGTGTGTGTCTGTGCTGCTCCGGTCCGACTGAAAAATGTGAGACTGGCATTTTGGGGATTTTTTATGGCGGTGCTGCACTGTTGAGGAGGAAAAGGGGAAAGGAAAATGCCCAGTTTTTATTCCACTGTTAAGCTGCTCATTATGGAGCCAGACACCACACACACACACACACACACACACACACACACACACACACACACACACACACACACACACACACACACACACACACACACACACACACACACACACACACACACACACACACACACCCCGATACAACACACACCGATACACACACACACACCGATACACACACACACACACACACACACACACACACACACACACACAAACCGATACACACACACACACACAAACACACACACACACACACACCGATACACACACACATACCCTCCCACCTGACACAAACGCACACATGAACACATGTAGCTTTGCCCTTTTGGAAACACACACACACGTCCACACACACTCACGCACCCAGAGAGCGACCACAGAGGAATTTCCTAGTTTCATATAAAACTGATAATGGGATGTGTCCCAGCGGGAGTGGAAAATCAGAGGTGACTTACAAGCCTCCACATTCCAACCTCTCGCTCTCTCTCTCACACACTCTCTCTCACACACACACACACACACACACACACACACACACACACACACACACACACACACACACACACACACACACACACACACACACACACACACACACACACAGACTGTTGGGAGCGAGCGAGGAAGAAGAAGGAGACGGACGGAGAAAGTTTGGCAGAGAGAAAACAGTTAACTCCTGTAAGTTTCCATGTCTCCGCGGCAGCAGGCCTCTTCAGCGCTTTTCTTTTGTTCTTGACGCAGGGGGGAAGTGGAGGCAGCTGAGCGTCAGGAGAGTCTTAGTTGAACATGTTGCTGCAACGTGCAGTGTTGGATTGTCACAAAGAAAAGGGCAGAAAAGAGGCGGAAGACGAGGAAGCCATGGAAAGATAGAAGAGAGTAAGATGGAACAAGAATAACGTACAGAAAAGGTTCAACGAAATAATGGAAAAGGAAAGAAACTAAGTGAAAGAAGGGAATGGGTGAGAAGAAGAAAGGATGTCCTGTCATCTCTACATCTCCTTCACCTCCATTTCCACCTCTTGTCTCTCCTCCAACATTTTCCCTTCCATCCTTCCTTCTTCTTCTGCTCCTCTGTCACTCATCCCCCCATCATTCAAATCACCATCAATCTCTCTCTCTCCCTCTCTCTCTCTCTCTCTCCTTCTCTCGTTCCATCTGCTCCTTATTTCACTTCTCTCACAGCGTCAATGTTTTTTTTATTCCCTCCATCTATCGCCCACGGTTACGTCTTTCACCTTGCGCCACATCGCTCCTCCGTCCGTCTCTCCCTCGATCACTCCATCTGTGATTCTCTTCCTCCGTTCGTCGTTGTCTCTCTTTTCTCATCACTCGCTCCCTTTCCCTCTCCTCCTCCATCACTGCCCACAACTCATCCACCCTTTTCTGTTTTCCTCCATCCCTCCCTCCGTCCTTCCCTCTGCCTATGGTTCATTAGCCTTCGATCACCCTTTTTCATCCCTTCCCATCCCTCGTTCTTTACCTCCACCTTCCCCTGTTCATTTTTTACCCTTATTTATTCCTTCCCTTTCTCCATCCACATCCCTCCATCCTCGCCTGCTTTCATTCTGTTTCATCCCTCCATCTGTATCCCTCTCTTCTGTCATCACTCCATCACGAGGCTCTGTTTGCCAGGCGACCAGAGGCTGTGATATGCTGCCACTACCTGCTGTGTGTGTGTGTGTGTGTGTGTGTGTGTGTGTGTGTGTGTGTGTGTGTGTGTGTGTGTGTGAGGTCCTGGCAGCGTCAGTAGCACAGAAGGTGTAAGGGGCTTATACCTGCCGTGCGAGAGAGAGATGAATGTAGAGTGTGTCGTAAAAAACTGGACGTCAAGGTGATGCAGCCACCTGTCCTGCTCGCTCGTGTGTGTGTGTGTGTGTGTGTGTGTGTGTGCGTGCGTGCGTTGAAGACACGCAAAGAGGAAGCTGTGTCGTGTTTGCTGACAATGTAGGTCAGATGGAAAGATGGATACATGTCAGAGAGGAAGGACGAATGGAAAAGAAAAGAAAACGATGCAAGCGGCAGTCGGGCCGAGGCCCCGACGCTCAAACCGTTTGTCTGAATTAAAGTTAGATGTTAAGAATTTCTCCTGCACAGGAAGACGTCACATGTGAAGGAGGTGGGTCAAACTTGGGTCAAACTCTGTGGTCGTAGTTTTCTCCGTCTTCGCTGACAGCTGTGACGACGTCTCACTCAGCCACATATTCGCATAAAGTCTTTTTAAACAAATGAATGTGATCGCAAAGGTTGAGAACAAACCGACGTTACTGGGAAGAGAAAATACAAACTTTGAAATGAGTATCCAAACTGTTTACAGACAGCTTCTCCCACGCACTTCAACTTTGACCTCGCCATCAGTCACACACACACACACACACACACACACACACACACACACACACACACACACACACACACACACACACACACACACACACACACACACACACACACACACACACACACACACACACACGCACACACACACACACACACACACACACACACACACACACACACACACACACACGAGAAAACGTATCACCGATAGAACACAAACTATGAAAATAGACTCAAACGAAATAAACTTTTATGAATGAAAGTTCACGTTTGACTTTGGAAAAAAGTAATAACATCCGTTGCTAAGGGCATCCTTGTTGCAAAGCTAAGCTGCACGCTAACAATGCTGTTTCCAGAGCATGTGTGTTTATTCAAAACCCACTTCCTGTGCAGCAGAGGAATTATTTTTTCCCGAGAAAAATAAAACGAACGAACACAACGGACATCGCACGCACCAACGTGCACAGATGAAGGCAGATATTGTTTTCGATGTCAGGGAAGAAGTTTTCTCCGCAGCATAATTTTCATACTGTATGCAAATGAGCAGAAAACCTGCAAAAAACACAGCTGTTCTTTGGCAAACGGGAAACATTGATATCCAGAACTATTTTTGAAGAATGTTATGTCTGTCCAGAAATATTCTTCATCTTGTCATTATTAGATTATCAATCTGTGTTTTATGGTGAAAAACGTGTTTTTGGGGGAGGTCACAGTGACCTTGACCTTTGACCCTTGACAGAAGAAGTAAAGATGGATTTTCAATCTCTCAGGTCGTTTCCAGCACATTGGCAGCTGTGTGGCTAACGGAGCGAAACGCTTGTGACCTCATCTGCTGTGGTTTTCTCCAGAAATCCATCAAAACAAAATGAACACATTTTAGAAAATAGCCCAAAAATGTGTCGTTTCTCTGCTCAGGTGAAAAAGGATCGAGTGGTCGGTCTCAGACACACGATCGCCCACTCACCGCAACTCCAGAGGCATCGCACAGGCCTCGTGCACGTCAGCACACACACACACACACACACACACACACACACACACACACACACACACACACACACACACACACACACACACACACACACACACACACACACACACACACACACACACACACACACACACACACACACACACATGAACATACCAGGGGCAAGAAGCAGCACACTTCACTGTCTGAGAATTTGTGAATGGAAAAATGGTTTAACACACTTGGCCGACCGGCAGGACGTCCCACGCTTCTCTCTCTCTCTCTCTCTCTCTCTAGGAGGCGGACGACTGGCTGTCTCCCTGTCTGTCCATCTATGTGTCCACTCGGCTGCCTGTCTGTCTGTCTGTCTTTCTGTGTGTCCACTCGTCTGTCTGTCTGTCTTTCTGTGTGTCCACTCGTCTGCCTGTCTGTCTTTCTGTGTGTCCACTCGTCTGCCTG
>NC_061532.1:18952500-18960000 GCF_022379125.1 Scophthalmus maximus | reverse complement strand
TGTGTGTGTGTGTGTGTGTGTGTGTGTGTGTGTGTGTGTGCGTTCAGCTATTTGTTCTGCGCGTGTCGTCCAGTTCAGGCTCGCCCCCGGCCAAAGCTAAAATTATTCGGGGCTGTCCCCACGGGACGCTCGGACGGTTATGCGTTCTGTTTCATGGAAGCAACTTTTGGTTCCAGAGACATCAGGGGTATCCAGTTTAGTGTTACACACGCGCACGCACGCACAAACCACACAGTGTGTGTCAGGGTTAAGGGGGCAGCGCTGTCAATCACAGCTGACTGAGCCAAACTAACCCACCAGCCTGCACGTCACCAGCTGCTCACGGGCTGAAAAAGAATCGTGTGACTCTGTGTCTCTGTGTGGTTCTGTGTCTCTGTGTGGTTCTGTGTGACTCTGTGGTTCTGTGTGGTTCTGTGTCTCTGTGTGTCTCTGTGTGGTTCTGTGTGACTCTGTGGTTCTGTGTGGTTCTGTGTCTCTGTGTGGTTCTGTGTGACTCTGTGGTTCAGTGTGACTCTGTGGTTCTGTGTGGTTCTGTGTGACTCTGTGGTTCTGTGTGGTTCTGTGTGGTTCTGTGTGACTCTGTGGTTCTGTGTGACTCTGTGGTTCTGTGTGACTCTGTGGTTCTGTGTGACTGTGGTTCTGTGTGACTCTGTGGTTCTGTGTGGTTCTGTGGTTCTGTGTGACTCTGTGGTTCTGTGTGACTCTGTGGTTCTGTGTGGTTCTGTGTGACTCTGTGGTTCAGTGTGACTCTGTGGTTCTGTGTGGTTCTGTGTGACTCTGTGGTTCTGTGTGGTTCTGTGTGACTCTGTGGTTCTGTGTGGTTCTGTGTGGTTCTGTGTGACTCTGTGGTTCAGTGTGACTCTGTGGTTCTGTGTGGTTCTGTGTGGTTCTGTGTGACTCTGTGGTTCAGTGTGACTCTGTGGTTCTGTGTGGTTCTGTGTGACTCTGTGGTTCTGTGTGGTTCTGTGTGGTTCTGTGTGACTCTGTGGTTCAGTGTGACTCTGTGGTTCAGTGTGACTCTGTGGTTCTGTGTGGTTCTGTGTGGTTCTGTGTGACTCTGTGGTTCTGTGTGACTCTGTGGTTCTGTGTGGTTCTGTGTCTCTGTGTGGTTCTGTGTGGTTCTGTGGTTCTGTGTGACTCTGTGGTTCTGTGTGGTTCTGTGTCTCTGTGTGGTTCTGTGTGGTTCTGTGGTTCTGTGTGACTCTGTGGTTCTGTGTGACTCTGTGGTTCTGTGGTTCTGTGTGACTCTGTGGTTCTGTGGTTCTGTGTGACTCTGTGGTTCTGTGTGGTTCTGTGTGGTTCTGTGGTTCTGTGTGACTCTGTGGTTCTGTGTGACTCTGTGGTTCTGTGTGACTCTGTGGTTCTGTGTGGTTCTGTGTCTCTGTGTGGTTCTGTGTGGTTCTGTGGTTCTGTGTGACTCTGTGGTTCTGTGTGGTTCTGTGTGGTTCTGTGGTTCTGTGTGACTCTGTGGTTCTGTGTGACTCTGTGGTTCTGTGTGACTCTGTGGTTCTGTGTGGTTCTGTGTCTCTGTGTGGTTCTGTGTGGTTCTGTGGTTCTGTGTGACTCTGTGGTTCTGTGTGACTCTGTGGTTCTGTGGTTCTGTGTGGTTCTGTGGTTCTGTGTGACTCTGTGGTTCTGTGTGACTCTGTGGTTCTGTGGTTCTGTGTGACTCTGTGGTTCTGTGGTTCTGTGTGACTCTGTGGTTCTGTGTGACTCTGTGGTTCTGTGGTTCTGTGTGACTCTGTGACTCTGTGGTTCTGTGTGGTTCTGTGTGGTTCTGTGGTTCTGTGTGGTTCAGTTTGACTCTGTGGTTCAGTCTGCCAGCGCTTCATTAACTAATTACTGAGCTCGTTTATCTCATTAGGTTCTGATTGATCTGCCAGCTGATGGACTGGCAGTCGAGGTGCCCTTTGTGTGTGTGTGTGTGTGTGTCTGCTGTGCCGGAGCGGGCTAATCGATATTAACAACGCGGGGAAGAGTTTAACTGTTACGCAACCTCATTATCTGACTGCACAGTAGGGAGGAGGGGGAGGAAGGGGGGGGGGGGGGGGGGGGGGAGGGATTCCAGTGTTACACCAATGTCAGCAGAAGGGCAGCCTTCCTGTCGGCAGCAGGAAATGAGCTCAGAAAGCTCGACGCACACACACACACACACACACACACCCAAAAACACACACACACACACACACACACACCCAAAAACACACACACACACACACACACACACACACACACACACACACACACACACACACACACACACACACACACACACACACACACACACACACACACACACACACACACACACACACACACACACACACACACACACAGACGATAACATCTGCTCTTTACCCACAACTTTCATTTGATCACGACAATTATCATCAACTGTGATTATCAGGACTCGCAGACGTGACAATCACTGAGTCGATGGTTTGAACCCGGGTCTCGTGGTTATGTCCCTGGATGAAAACCTGCTTCATAATAACCTCCCTAATAAAGACGTTTCTTTATCGCCTCATGTTGGACATCAACCTGTAACACTCCTTCACTGTACGATTCCTCCTTGTGCGTGTGCGTGTACATCAACACGCTGACTGTTCCTTCTGCCTCGCGACTTCTTTTCCCATCACGTGCGTACGGAACAGAACATTCAGCCGAATCTGACTTTCATTATTTTTAACTTGTTTTTGTTTTCTCGTATTTTATATCTCGGTAACAAAAAAAACAACAACAATGAAATAAAGGAGTTCTAGTCGGCCGATGAGTCACCGCTCCGCTTCCCGACAACAACAAGGACAAACCTGATTGTTGACCAGATTTCCACGCAGGCACCCGGAAAAAAACTTAAAGCAATGTCGGGAAAAGCTTCATTAAAGCAGCGTGGGAACGTTGTTGTTCTTCCTTTAGATTCAGTCTGTTTGTCTCTGCAGGAGGATTCCACACATTCTCACCTGGGAGGCTTCGGGTTTGACCCAGGCTGTGAGAGATTTGGAAATAAGAAAATCGACCTATCTTCTATTTGCTCTACGTCTATTTCTGATCCATGTAATCGACAGAAAAAAATTCTCACAAATGTCAAGCCCGGTTTTAGGACCTTAAACACTTTCCGAGACAAAAACGAGGCTAAAGGGCCATTCCACCAATTTTGCACGTCGAGTTGTGTTCAGCTCAGCCTGACGAGAGAAGTTTGCATCTCTGCCCGGGGGGGAAGGGAGATTTCCAAAGTTTGAAAAATAACAGGGTCATAACCGGGGTTACTTCATCTTTGTCCTGTAAACGACAGGATCGCTGCGGCGCCGCTGCTTTGATTTGATATCGATTTAATACCACATATTTTGTATTATATTAAAGCAGCTGCAGCCCAGTAACTCAGCAGGAAGTTGATCTTCTTTTGAAAGCTACGTCTAATAAACTTAACCAAGCGGCGGTGCCGAGCCCCGAGTGACTTGTGATCCAGGTAAACGCCGTCACGCTTCAGTGGTTCCTCTTATTACGTTCACATTGATGAGAGAGGAGGAAGTGGAGATAAAGTTTTAATTTGAAAATTAACACACACACACACACACACACAAACACTTTTCTAGTTCCGACGGCCCGTTAACATTTAGATTTCCCTGTGACACAGCAGCTCAGTGAGGGCACGAGGAGGCCACACTGTGAACATATGGCTTCCCTCCTCAACAAACACACACACACACACACACACACACACACACACGCAACACACATGCAGCTTTCTGCATCGCCACTGCACCATCCAGGATCAAATATGCATCGAATTATATAAGAGAGACTCTTATGTAACAGACTCTATCCCCTTCTCCAAACTCAGTGTGTGTGTTTGTGTGTGCGTGTGTGTGTGTGTGTTTCACGCTGAGGTCTGTGGCTAATGAAGCCATCTTTGCAGGGGTAAAACACAGGAGCAGAGGGAGAGAAGGAGGAGGAGGAGAGAAGAGACAAATATAACTCCTCAGGCCTTGAGCAGCATCTGAGAGAGGAGAGGAGACAAGAGGAGGAGGAGAGGAGACGAGAGGAGGAGGAGAGGAGACGAGAGGAGGAGGAGACAAGAGGAGGAGGAGAGGAGACGAGAGGGGAGGAGACGAGAGGAGGAGGAGAGGAGAGGAGACGAGAGGGGAGGAGACGAGAGGAGGAGGAGAGGAGACGAGAGGGGAGGAGAGGAGAGGAGGAGGAGAGGAGACGAGAGGGGAGGAGAGGAGACGAGAGGGGAGGAGACAAGAGGAGGAGGAGAGGAGAGGAGACGAGAGGGGAGGAGACGAGAGGAGGAGGAGAGGAGACGAGAGGGGAGGAGACCAGAGGAGGAGGAGAGGAGAGGAGACGAGAGGGGAGGAGACGAGAGGAGGAGGAGAGGAGAGGAGACGAGAGGGGAGGAGACGAGAGGAGGAGGAGAGGAGACGAGAGGGGAGGAGACCAGAGGAGGAGGAGAGGAGACGAGAGGGGAGGAGACGAGAGGAGGAGGAGAGGAGAGGAGAGGAGGAGGAGACGAGACGAGAGGGGAGGAGACAAGAGGAGGAGGAGAGGAGACGAGAGGGGAGGAGACGAGAGGAGGAGGAGAGGAGAGGAGACGAGAGGGGAGGAGAGGAGACGAGAGGAGGAGGAGAGGAGACGAGAGGAGGAGGAGACAAGAGGAGGAGGAGAGGAGACGAGAGGGGAGGAGACGAGAGGAGGAGGAGAGGAGAGGAGACGAGAGGGGAGGAGACGAGAGGAGGAGGAGAGGAGACGAGAGGGGAGGAGAGGAGAGGAGGAGGAGAGGAGACGAGAGGGGAGGAGACAAGAGGAGGAGGAGAGGAGAGGAGACGAGAGGGGAGGAGACGAGAGGAGGAGGAGAGGAGACGAGAGGGGAGGAGACCAGAGGAGGAGGAGAGGAGAGGAGACGAGAGGGGAGGAGACGAGAGGAGGAGGAGAGGAGAGGAGACGAGAGGGGAGGAGACGAGAGGAGGAGGAGAGGAGACGAGAGGGGAGGAGACGAGAGGAGGAGGAGAGGAGACGAGAGGGGAGGAGACCAGAGGAGGAGGAGAGGAGACGAGAGGGGAGGAGACGAGAGGAGGAGGAGAGGAGAGGAGAGGAGGAGGAGACGAGACGAGAGGGGAGGAGACAAGAGGAGGAGGAGAGGAGACGAGAGGGGAGGAGACGAGAGGAGGAGGAGAGGAGAGGAGACGAGAGGGGAGGAGAGGAGACGAGAGGAGGAGGAGAGGAGACGAGAGGGGAGGAGAGGAGAGGAGGAGGAGACGAGACGAGAGGGGAGGAGACAAGAGGAGGAGGAGAGGAGAGGAGGAGACGAGAGGAGGAGGAGAGGAGACGAGAGGGGAGGAGAGGAGACGAGAGGGGAGGAGACAAGAGGAGGAGGAGAGGAGAGGAGGAGACGAGAGGAGGAGGAGAGGAGACGAGAGGGGAGGAGAGGAGACGAGAGGGGAGGAGACAAGAGGAGGAGGAGAGGAGACGAGAGGAGAGGAGACGAGAGGGGAGGAGAGGAGACGAGAGGGGAGGAGACAAGAGGAGGAGGAGAGGAGACAAGAGGAGGAGGAGAGGAGAGGAGGAGAGGAGACGAGAGGGGAGGAGACAAGAGGAGGAGGAGAGGAGAGGAGGAGACGAGAGGAGGAGGAGAGGAGACGAGAGGGGAGGAGAGGAGACGAGAGGGGAGGAGACAAGAGGAGGAGGAGAGGAGACGAGAGGGGAGGAGAGGAGGGGAGGAGAGGAGACGAGAGGGGAGGAGACAAGAGGAGGAGGAGAGGAGACGAGAGGGGAGGAGACGAGAGGAGGAGGAGAGGAGAGGAGACGAGAGGGGAGGAGACGAGAGGAGGAGGAGAGGAGACGAGAGGAGAGGAGACAAGAGGAGGAGGAGAGGAGACGAGAGGAGAGGAGACAAGAGGAGGAGGAGAGGAGACGAGAGGAGACGAGAGGAGACGAGAGGAGACGAGAGGGGAGGAGAGGAGGGGAGGAGGAGAGGAGACGAGAGGAGAGGAGAGGAGACGAGAGGAGACGAGAGGAGACGAGAGGGGAGGAGAGGAGACGAGAGGGGAGGAGACAAGAGGAGGAGGAGAGGAGACGAGAGGAGGAGGAGACAAGAGGAGGAGGAGAGGAGATGAGAGGGGAGGAGACGAGAGGGGAGGAGACGAGATGAGAGGGGAGGAGACAAGAGGAGGAGGAGAGGAGACGAGAGGAGAGGAGAGGAGAGGAGGAGGAGACAAGAGGAGGAGGAGAGGAGACGAGAGGAGGAGGAGACAAGAGGAGGAGGAGAGGAGATGAGAGGGGAGGAGACGAGAGGGGAGGAGACGAGATGAGAGGGGAGGAGACAAGAGGAGGAGGAGAGGAGACGAGAGGAGAGGAGAGGAGAGGAGACAAGAGGAGAGGAGAGGAGAGGAGACGAGAGGAGGAGGAGACAAGAGGAGGAGGAGAGGAGATGAGAGGGGAGGAGACGAGATGAGAGGGGAGGAGACAAGAGGAGGAGAGGAGACGAAAGGAGAGAAGTTTATAAATAAAAGACAAAAAGATGTCCAAGGAAACACACACTCACTCACAGGCAGGATGGCGTCTTTCGTCAGATTCTCCTCAGCCCGAGCACACACACACACACACACACACACACACACACACACACACACACACACACACACACACACACACACACACACACACACACACACACACACACACACACACACACACACACACACACACACACACACACACACACACACACACACACACACACACATAAACATCACACATATAGCATAGCAATCTGCCACCGGCTGGAATCCACAGCTCTGACATTTCTGCCCCGCCACAAAACCGAACGGGAAACCTTTAATGGCCTGAGGTCGCGCTGCCAGAGAGAGGGAGATAAATTACAGTGTTTGGTTTGGTGAGCGGAGCGAAAAACCAACAGGGAGAGTGACTGGGTTCATGTCTGACTTCTGTCATGTATGTAATCTGTATGTACATGAATGTGCGTCTTTGTGTGTGTGTGTGTGTGTGTGTGTGTGTGTGTGTACGTACATTTGATTTTACTGTATGTGCATTCACGACGTGCGTGTTGAAAATCACAGGGGCAAGTACGGCCGGGCGATATGTTCTTCATAAGACGACGGGTCAAAATTGAACTCCGCTCCAAACCTCCCGTCTCATGATCATCCGCCAACATTCTATTGGCCTTTAAGATGCTAACTGCAGATGATGAGCATCTCTACCTGGCATCGGGAGGTATTTCACAAACTGGTGTCCACAAAAAGTGAAGGTACGCGTTGGACAACGAAATGCGTTAAGTCGACTCGTAACGTGCTTTGAACTTTCATGCCAAGCAACCGGAATTTTTATTTTTTTTTGGGAAGAGGACATCTCCTTATTTACATTTGAGACTTATCTGAATATATTTGCATAGATATTTCTGGCCCCCTTCAGCTCTTGCGTTTAAAAAAAAAAAATGATCCCGCGGGGAATTAGATAGACGGAGCACAGAGCAAATGAAAAAAA
>NC_061532.1:18920000-18945000 GCF_022379125.1 Scophthalmus maximus | reverse complement strand
TTTTCAGTCTGGAGGTTTTAAATTAGGGACCAGTTGATTTTGGGTTTTCTTCCAGAAATGTTTTTTTGTATTTTAATGAAGAAGCGACCCAGTCAGAATCTTCCATGTTCGACTGTGAAACACGAGGCCCAGAGACGAAGAAGCTGGAATATTGTCTCCACCACCACCAGCTTTTTTTTCTTTCTTCAAGATGTGATTAAGAGAAAATTGGAAAGTTTAATCCGTGATGCTGCCTCGAGCCGCCAAACCATCACTTCTCGTGATCTGTCGGCTCAAACAGAATGTTTCCTTTGTCGTCGCGGCATCAGTTCTTTTTATGTTAAATTTTTCCCTAATTACAGGAAAAGCGATGTGTCACGTTGACGTGACAAAATACGTTGTTTTTTAAAATGTATTTTTAAAGAGGTCGATATTTTTTACATTATCATGACACGTTTTTGAATATCAAATTATTTGGGTGTAATAATAGACAAGAAAAATATTTGATCCCATTCAAAAAAAAGGTTAATTATTTAATTTAAACTAAATATGTATGTTGATTTATATAAAGACTTGAAGATTTATACAAAATTCCGATTTTCCATTTTTGTCCTGTATAAAGTATATAGGATTTAGCATCTCTTGTTTCACGCCACCTAGCATCACAAAACCCAGCGTCTTCAGCTTAACACTGGAAAAAGAGACATGAATTATTATTAATTATTAATTGTTCAGACAGGAAAAAAGCGGGACGGATCACCGGCGGTGTGTGTGTGAGGCCTGCACACAAACTTCACATGCTGGCAGGCGGCGGGGCCGTTAAAAGTAGAGCTCTTTCATTTACACCGAGGTGACACCTCCGGTAACGAAGCTGGCCGGTTGCCCCGACAACCAGCCAGGAAGGGAGAGAAAAAAAAAAAAGCAGCAAGAGTAATTCTGGATAAATGAATACGACTCAACCCCTCTCTCCTTATCCTGCCGTCTGTTTCTCTGTGTGAGCCTCTCTCTCTCTCTCTCATGACAAAAGCTGCGGCCATTTTACAATCATAATGATGGTTTATTATTATGAAGGTCTTTTTACTCCATTTTGTCCTTGTTTTTCCCGGACGCTCTCACTTCCTGTTGGGTGATTCGCCGCAAATGAATCGTTAAAAACCCACAGTTTACCTTAATCTTACTCAAATTAATTTTTATTTATATTTATACTTCTTATCTGTTCTGTTCAAAAATATTTGATTAGCTTCATTGATTTTTTTATGATGCAAACACACACACACACACACACACAGTTATCGGCGTGGCAGCTCCTACCTGGTGTAACTCCGTATTCCACCTGGTCCAGATTATTAGGTCCGCGACTGGTCACAGCCCCTGAGGGACAAATGAATAAAAAGCATATTAAAGACATATACAGTATTTTATTTGATGTATGTAAATCCACAGCTGTTGTAAACACGCCCAGTTAAAAATAACAACATGGCTACTTCCTGGTCTAAAGTCCAGCCCCGGGACCGGCGACGGGGGTCCGGAAGAGACCAAACTACTTTGCTACAATCGAGCGTAGTATCACTTCTCCCACCTTCTTTTTCTCAAAAATACTAAGTATGATCCTCCATTTTCGCCAACTCTGGCTTCTCAGACTTGTTCGTCCGACACAGACACACTGAAGACGCGCAACCGCCGAGTTCTTTGTCCGTTTTGGGCCACCGTAGTCAGCATGGCGGCGTACACAGAAGTCGGGTCCATCTATGTAACTATAATCAATGAATTCGCAGAACACACAGTTATGAACACTATATTCAATTTCTCTAAATAAGTTCCTCTAAATATTACACGCTGCAGCTTTAAAGTTTAAAGCAAGAATTCAACATATTGGCAATTACTGATTTTTTGATTTTTTTTCTCTGCCGGATAATTACGAGATTCTCCTTTAAAGCTTTGTAAATAACATTAAATCACATTTGTGGAATTTGTACTAAAACCAAAAATGACAATTTGCTGCTTTGAGGTGCCAGATTTATTCTTGGCTTTAACCAATAACTCGCTGCAGTCTCCACTGGTTCGTCTGGCAAACGCTACCAAACCCACAATTGGTGTTAAATTGTCGAAGCACATTATCCAAAGCTAATAAAGAGTATTTCACTACAGCATGCAATGGTTTTATTGGACAGTGCTCCATAAATTTGAGGCAATGGGAGTGAATTCCTGCAGACAGGTTTTCAAAGGTGTAATGTACAGGTGTCCACATACCTTTGGCCATGTAGTGCAAAAAAAAAAAAAAAGGAAGGAGAGCGAGGGTTGTGAAAAGATTTCTCAAGAGTTTTAAAGGTGAAAAGGTCGAGATACTCTCTCAGAATATGAATATCAATGTTTTTGTAAAGTCTCCCTGACAACATGCTGAAGCCTGCGGTTTGGTTTGTAATCATGAATTCCCCGAAGTCGCTGTTGTTGTTTTATTAACGGATTCGGAGCGGTTGACGTTGACATTTCAAACCCTGCGATAAATCCGACAATAAACATAAAAAAAACAGATGACGATGTCAGATCACTCGGGTGCCATCCTTTTGTCGTATTGATTTTCACTTTTCTTTTGTCACTTTTTTTTTTTAAGCCCATCGAGGTTTTGTTTCTGCCTCGCCCGCTGAGCCTGGATTTCTTTGTCAACCCCTGATATTTTTTTGATACGTTTATTTTTAAAATCTTTTTTTTGATATGCTAAATAACTGAACCTATAGCAATAACTGTCTCTGTGTTTTCATTGTACCACGGTTCAAACTCAAACTCTGGGAACAGAACAACAACCCCCCGGTCAGAGGATTGATCATTGTGATGTAGCGATTGAATGGATTTTTTTAATCAAAAATACTTCTCATTAATTTAAGCAGTAAACAAGAAATAATGGAAATATGTCTACCAATAGAAATGGAATAAAAAATAGGGGGCGTAAATAGCTGAATTTGATTATTACTCAAATAAATTTTATATAAAGCTAAATTGCAATTATATTTATTTCATCCAGTTTCCACGAGAATTTCTATATACTCTACTTTTTCATTAAAAAAAAATGTTAACAAATATTGACACGCTCTCATGGGGTTTTTACATTCACGTTGAGGCGACGGGTGAAGAGTGAAAGTGAGAGTTTCACACTCAGTCAAAACTCAACAGCCAAGTTTGTAGCCGTCAAGCATTCCGGTACTGGTTTCATATCTGCGGCGGAAAATAGTTTCTATTCCTCGGCACAGATATGACTGGTTGGGCGTGGTACGACACGGCGGCTGTAGATTCTCAAGTGACTGACATCA
Organism: Scophthalmus maximus; assembly: GCF_022379125.1. Classification (NCBI taxonomy): domain Eukaryota; kingdom Metazoa; phylum Chordata; class Actinopteri; order Pleuronectiformes; family Scophthalmidae; genus Scophthalmus; species Scophthalmus maximus. The sequence goes on along the minus strand of NC_061532.1, from coordinate 18,941,716 downwards.
AACGCCGAGGACTACTGGTGATTAAGGTTACCGCAAACTTTCTTTGTTCCATTTAAAGTCATTAGTTTCTGATGAACCAATGACTGTTGGATAGGAGGAAATTTTGCAATTTAATAAATTGTTCAAACAATTTATAGTTGCTTATTTGAAAAATATAAATTTTTCTAATTTTCATTAGGCGGGCGTCCTTTATTTTTTATGCATAGAATGTGGCAAACCCTGCCTGTCGGTCCAACAAGCTAAATTTAGCATAGCTAAGTGAAAATATACAAAGCAAAAGAAAAAGTTTCCTCTCACAATCCATAAAAAAAAAGTATTTACAAGTTATATCTCATCTATGTGTCACACCTGTATGAACAGAAAATCAAAACAAACAAGGCTTTAGACGCAGTTAGCTTACTTAGCATGCAGCTAGCGATAGCTTTTACGCAGCAGGGCCCAGTTTGAGAACAAGCTAGCTGGCTCAACTGATACCAGTGTCTAACTTGCTATCTAACAAGATAAATGAAATCATCCTGGCCCCTGTGAAATTAAATTAACATCAATCATCTCCTGGTTTTGCAACCAACAAAGAGTGCACTGTACGTCTGAAATTTAGGGGGTTTTGTTTCATCAAGCGGAACACAGATCCAAAATGGAGTCAGATATCATAAACTGTTTCAACAGAACTTTTTTTCACAGCAGCCATTTTGACATGAGATAGCAGGTAAACACAGGTGTAGCTAATCATGCTGATTATGATTAACAACACCTGTGATTACTATCTCAAATCAAAATGGCTGCCGTGAAAAAAACGTATATACATATTGCTGATTCAAACCAGAAACTTTCCACTGAGCATCAGAGAAGGTTCAGAAAGCAGCTACAGGGAAACGCAATGTCACAGCGGCAATTGTGCACTGAAAATTGAAATTGATGGGACGGAGATATGATCGCTCGGCTGGATTATGTTCCGAGGCGATGCGTTTTCTGAATGAATGAATGAATGAATGAAGCACTACATTCATCCACGGCGGCGGACTTTCCAGGAGGTGGATTTGGTGGATAACAGGCGTACAAAGCGCATGACTGTCACACCAGAGACCCGGGTTCACATCCACAAAGAGAGAGAGAGAGACCCATCTGTGGTTCGGGGCAACAAAAGCTCTTTGGTTAAGCTAAAGGGAGGACGGCGGTTTTATATAAACGCGTTGTGTGTTTTCTGTATTGAACCAGATGTTTCTGTAAACTTCCCAAACTGAAACGATACCATAAAACATGCATTGCACTACAACGTTGGATATTTTTGGTCTGGTATTGGTCTGAAAACACTTATATTCAGTTCATATCCTCATTACCTATATAGAACATTTAATCTGGTCGCAATTACGTTGCATCTAAGGTTGTTTGGAAATGTAATGTTTGGGAGACAAGGTAGAACCCCTTAGTTAAAAATACTAAGGTAAGTCTTGCCACTCGGCGGCCATCTTGGGAATCTATTCACAGGTCACTCAGAGGTTAGCCTTTTCAGGAGCGTCAGCGCAACACGATCGGGTTCTCGTTTGGCTGTTATTTGGCGTACGATTGGCTTATTGAGGGTGGAGAGGCGGAATGTGCGTCATGCATGGGCCATATGGACATTTCGAGGTATGTCTGGGGCCGACTGCACGGCACTGACAACGCCGTAATAAGTAGGTCATTCATCGTGTCAAAGATGGCGGATGATCCACGTAACATTCTGTGCATTTGTATGATTTTACACTCATTTTACTTCTGCGTTCAACACCAAGCGGTTAGGGGTTCGTTGTTGTCACAGACTTAAGGCAAAAACAAATCATCACGAGATCTTCAAAACATTAACCGAGGTACCTCTCCTCTGCCTTCCGCCATATTTAAATATCTGCCACTGTCATATCAGAGGCAACAAAAAAATCCGAATCTACTGTACAACCAATCACGTTGCGATCTCTACAACACGGCCGCAACCATAGCTCGACCAAGTCTTATTCCCTCTTGGCAGCAACCATGGGAAGATATTCTGGCAAACAAAACCAAACCCCTGTCTAAATTTATTAAAATACTTATTTTTTCCCCATTTTAATGATTCAAGGACAAAGGTTCAGTCTGAACAGGTGAGTTTTCAGTCTGCGACGGAGGGTTTCTGCTGTGCCAGTGTCAATGGGGAGCTCTCGTTCCACCGTCGTGCTATGGTTACAGCCGCCATCTTTGGCCTTGCAGACTTTTCTAGATTGTTTCAGCGGGCCAAAGTTTTTCCTCTTTTAAATATTGCCGAAAAAACGTCCAGAGTTCGATGAAGAGCTGCAGGTTGCACCGCTGCTTCCACAACACTGTGTCCAGTGTTATTCAAGTGACATAAAAGCATCAACCCCAACGGCTTCGGACGCCGCGGAGCTGCTGACAGCTTCTGGCTCGGCACAAAGTGTCTCCACCCATATGGAAAAACATCGTATGTGAAGGAGTATTCCTCGGCGCGCAGTGTGTGTGTTGACTGCAGGAGTTTTTTCGCTGCGATCTGATTTACGATCCCGGTCGCGGCGATAAAAGGGGGAAAACAGGGCAACGGCTGTTGCAGTCTGGATTTTTTTATGATTTGCAAAACATTGATTCAGCTTCTCCTCTCCGATAAATAAATTCATGAAGTGAGACTAATTGCGATTCACCGAGAAACTATAGGCCAGTTTCTCTCCCTCCCTCTGCATCTCCATCAACTCCTTGTCCATTTAAATTGGCACACACACACACACAAACAGGTTGGGTTACGATATCACACACACACACACACACACACACACACACAGTATATAAACACACAGGCTCTTTCTAAGTGATCATATTTCCCCTCGTCTCGTTTAAAAGCTGCCCTGCGATTGGTTGGTGTGGAACAGTATAGAAGCGAGGTGAGCGCCGATGGGCTCCTGGGTTGAAGAACGTCCTCTGCCGACTGTTGTAGTTGACGAAGAGGAGGAGGAGGAGGAGGAGGAAGAGTTTTTCCTTCTGTGCAGCTGAGGACAACAGACGGCTTCAGATGAAAAGTGTGTCAGCAGCTGACGGAACAGACTGTTGCTGTAGAGTGAAAACCACTTTCCTTCTCTGTGGCTCCTCGTCTTCTCCTCTACCTCCTCCTCCCTCTTCTTCCTCACATCGCCTCTCTCATCCACTAGATTCCTTTCCTCTCGTCTCCTTCTCGTTTTCCTGTCCCTTCTTCCATCTCTCTTCCTATTATTTTCTCTTTGATTCCTTTTGTCTCGTCTCCTCTCAGTTATTCCTGATTCCCTTTCTTTTGTCAACTCTCCTTTCTCATTTCCTCTCCTCTCGCTTCCTCTCTTTTGCTCTTGTCTCGTTTGCTTTCCTCTCCTCCCATTTACCTCCTTTCTTTTGGCTTATAGCTTTTTATTCATTCTCCTCTTCTTTCCTTGTCTTCCATCACTTATCCCTTTTCCATTTAGCCCTTCCTTCCTCCTCTTCATCTGAACGTGACTCCCTCTCGTCTTCGCCTCCTCTCCTCCAGCTGTATGTACTGTAGCGTACGACCAAACAGACATAAGACCAAACCACTGGGGAGCAATTTACCAGGTGAAGCCGTTCAGCCAACTCATTAGGCCGCGCGTGTGTGCGTGTGTGCGTGCGCGTGTGTGTGTGTGTGTGTCTTAATAATTTAGCCGTCACTGTCAGGACCTCGGTCGCTGGAGCGCTCTCAGGTTCCTCTACAGCTCTCAGCTAATCACACACACACACACACACACACACACACACACACACACACACACACACACACACACACACACACACACACACACACACACACACACACACACACACACACACACACACACACACACACACACACACACACACACACACACACACACACACACACACACACACACACACACACACACACACACAAAGTACAGTTGTATTGAAAGGCAACAACGATCCGGCGAGACGAACTGCGGATCGGCTCAGTGCAAATCAAAAAAAAAATCAAAAAAAATCCTCCCTAAAAGCTCTGAATTAATTTCTCCGTTCACGTCCCACTGGAGAACCGCTAAGCCCCATGTCGCCGTGTCGCAGGTGCATCCTGTTACAATGCAGCTGTTATTTGTTAGCAGTAATCCACGCCGAGGCGTCTGATGTGCTTCAATAACACCCCGGTGGCAGCGACGCAGAGCGCAGTCCAACACGCGTCTGGTTGTTAAAAAAACTAGGAATGTCCCAGATATCATCATCTTAGCCCCCCCCGGGGCCGCGGGTCACGTGACACAAATCGTATAAAGTTATAATACACATGTAGCTACACGGCCATACGCTTGTGACGGGGAGAAGCTCGGCTTAACTGCCAATTTTGACCTAAACAAAAACGCAATTTCAACACCAAGCAACTAAATCAGCATATATCTCATTTACAGGATAACTGTACATGTCGACGAAGCTGGAGATGACCACCGTGTTACTTAAAGCTACAGTGTGTCATTTTCTGGCGGCATCTTTTGGTAAAGCTGCAAACCGCAACCAACCGAGCAACCGACAGGGGACACTTTATGGCGGCGCACCGACGATTCCATGACCGTCAGCATCTGAAAATTCTACGTGAACGCGACGTGTTCTGGAACCGTTTAGTTCAACAACCGTATTCAACAGGACGTAGAAACACGGAGACTCACACGGAGGTCGGTCCACCTCATGGAACTGTATTTAACTATAGAGGAACACAGAGTTATGGACAATATGTTACATTCCTGTGAATAAGTTCTGCTAAATATTTACACACTGTAGTTTAAATGCTAACAAGACAAGCTACATATCATAAGAAAGCTCAACGGATTCCTAAAAAGTCACTCTACCACCAACCCTTAAGCCGAAGAAGAGCAAAACTAAAGCTTGCGTCACACAGCCACACACATAAAACGCAGATGTTAAAGTTTGAGAAGCCGCAATAAGATTTGACGTCAAGTACGATGAGCAGACGCAACACGTCAGCGTTAACTGTGTACTGTTTCTGTAACTGTATGTGCAGACTGGAGGGACGTGATAGATTCTTACAAACGAGCGCTCGACACATCGGGGACTCAGAGCTGAGATGAAAGCTCAACAGTGCGTGTGTGTGTGTGTGTGTGTTTGTGTCACTTCATCATGTCATACCACACATCTGTAGTCATTTCAAATTCTCCAGCTATGATGTATGTGTGTGTGTGTGACAGCTAAAATGCAAACTTATCACATCTGCAAAGTACTACAGACACACACACACACACACACACCGAGAGAGACAGGGAGGAGGGGAGAGGCTGACAGCTACAATAAAAGACAGACACGAGAAAGAAATGAAAGTAATAATGAAATAACTGAAGAAATTAATCCTTAAATTCGTCCAAAAATTAAGAAGTTGAGAATCAAAATGGACAATGTGGCTAAGTTACTGCAGTAATTACTTCCTATACTGTAATTACTTCTTGTATAGTGTCTTTGCAAAACAGTATAAGGCCTTGCTGACTGTAATGTAGGTGACCGAAATATTAGGACATTCACATTCACACAGCGATCTCCATGACATCTAAGGAAAATGAAATATATTTTTGAGATGATCATTTTTATTATTGACACGTCATAATTTCATAACACTTTCATAAAACTGAAAGAAACAACTACCCACGAAGAGATGTCATTAAAACTATATCTTATATCATCGGGTCCAAATAAAAACTATACTATAAAATGATTCCTAAACCACAAAGCATCTCGTGACTTCTTACTGAGTGCTCCGAACGCAGTACACCATGATGGCCATGTGAGGTGGCAGTGAGACAGATGGTACGTAGGTCGGCCACACACACGCGCACACACACACACACACACACACACACACACACACACACACACACACACACACACACACACACACACACACACACACACACACACACACACACACACACACACACACACACACACACACACACACACACACACACAGAATGCAAACTGCGACGGTTCTCTCCGGGATTAAAACCATCATCATAATCATCATCATCATCATCTTCATCACGTCCACAAACTGGAGACGTTCTATCTATTAATTTTGTTTCTGCAGCTGCACACTGGCTTCTCGTCACTTCTGAACACATCTTTTTTTTGTTGCACTTTGAGAGCAAAGATTAACCAAAGTCAAATTCCTTGTTTGTTTACGCAAACCTGGCCAATAAAGCTGATTCTGATAATGATCTGACACATCTTGTCAATCCCCATTTCAAATGAGCCCCCTAAAAAAGAGCAGATTTTACGTCAATAACAATAAATCAATTTATTTGCTATTGTTTTTTTAAAATCCTCAGGTGGCCTTCACCCACCCCTGCTGCCATGTGTCAAACGAGCAGCATCCCTGTACACACACACACACACCTGTTGCATGTGGTGGCGTTTGACCCTGACCTTTGACCTTCTGCAGGAAATAAAGAAAGAAAGGGAGAGCCTTCCTACAGAGAGGCCACGGGATTAGTGACGTGCCATAACAACACACAGGACGTGCTTATGCGATGAGGCTGCAAATCTGTGCGCTCCAGAGAAAAGGAAAAGGGGGAAAAAAGGCAGCGGAGGAAGAGGAGGAGGAGGAGGAAGAGGAGAACTCCAGCAACCGGAATACCAGCGAGAGGAACCTAGGGGAAACAGAGAGAAGGGCCCGGGTCGTGAGTCGCAGTCTCCCCGGCCGGGGCCCCTCTCTAGACGGCAACACGTCATGGAACATTCCCGGAACCAGCCAGCGCACCACCCACCACCTCTCTCTCTCTCTCTCTCTCTCTCTCTCTCTCTCTCTCTCTCTCTCTCTCTCTCTGTGTGTGTGACACACACACACACACACACAAAGGAAACAAGCGATGAGCATCTGAGATAAAGTCGCTCCCTTTATGAAAAAGAGAAGACAGAGGGAGTCAAAAGGAGTCGCCATGAGGAGCCAGCTGTCATGTGCGCATCAATGATGAGCGGCGACAAGGAAGCACCGGCGCCAGGACACCACCACGTCCTCCCGCGCGTCGTGCGCGACCCCGAGGCCTCGGAGCAACACGCGAACTTTCCAGGGAATCCAAGCACCTGGCGCACGGTGCCACCCGCCGGGCAGCACCCTCACCACCGCACACCTCCATGTCCCGAGCTCCTTCCCACTCCCCCCCCCCCCCCCGGCCTTGCAGCCACCCCTGGGCCGTGCAGGGCTACTGCAAATTCCTCAGGATATTACGCAACCCCCGGGGGTAATCTGCATGCGATGCCGTGTCGTGCACCGGGGTATTCCCCGTGCGCGCACAGACCCCCCCCCCCCCCCCCTTTTGCCCTTATAAGCTTAAATACAAAAGGGTCCGAAAAACTGCCCCCGAACGCGCGCAGTGGCGCAGACGGACAACCCCGCTGTCACTGAAATGTGTGTGTGCGAGCGCGTGTCTGTGTGTGTGTGTGTGTGTCTGTGTGTGTGAGAGAGAGAGATGTGTCCGGTTTGGAGGTTTCGTTTCTCCCTCCCTTGCTCTTACCTTGTCGTCCGCGCTCCCTCCCCGGGGCTGCGCGTCCGTCTCCGTCTACGCGCGGAAAATGACAACAAGCCCCAAACAACCACCCGGTGACAGGAGACTCGATTCCGGTACGCGAGGGCGAGCGGGCTTGACACCTCGCTGGGTGACCCGGTTCGAGGGACGGTTTGTTATAAAATCCACACGAGTAGAGGAGCGGCGGCGGCGGCGGACACGTCGCGCCGGAGCAAAAAGTTATTACGCGTAAGAAGAAAAATGGAAGGAATCCTCTCCGACCGGAGCTGCTCCGCTGCTGCTGCCGCTGCTGCTGCAGTCACACAGACACACGGGGATGTGCGCGTCGCACTGTGTTGTGAGCGTGCGCGTGTGAGCGAGGGTGAAATCAGGAGACGCGTACACACACACACACACACACACACGAGCGCGCGCAAACACACACACACTCGGGGGTTATTCCAAGCGCCACTTCCCAGAATAGCAGCAAAGAGGAGAGAGAGAGAGAGAGAGTGTGTGTGCCAGTGTGAGTGTGTGTGTGTGTGTGCGCGCTTGTGTGACGTCGTCGGATCCCCCAGCGCGCAACCAGGGCAAAGGGAGGGGAGGGGGAGGAGAAGGAGGAGCAGTGGCCGAGGAGGAGGCTCTGTCTGCAGGCAGAGAGAGAGCAGGATTCCCCGGTCACCTCTGGAGCGACCTGTCTGTCTGACTGTCTGTCTGACTGTGCGTCTCGCTGACTCCTTGTTGCCTGTCTGTCTCTCTGAACATTGCACAACATGGACATCATATCATATATCATATCAATCATATCACATATATAAATATTACAAATACGATTAGTCACAATACTATCATTACAATATTAATGTCACCAAAAAATGATTAACCTTTCAATCATACCCCCCCCCCCATAATCTATGATCCCTTGACCCATGAGTCATTTTCTACTTAAAGGTTCAGTGTGTAAGATTAAGTGGCCTCTAGTGGCGAAGCTGCACATTGCAACCGACTGCACACCCCTCGCCTCACCCCCTCCCCTTCCAAATACATGCGTGGACAATATGTGGCATCCACGTAACGTTAAAATGAGAAAGGCAAACTATTGAGACAGAGTTTTTTTTTAACGCTCTGGGCTACTGTAGAAAAAAAAGGTTGAAAATCAGGTTATTTTCTCCTAAATCTCAATATACAAATACCCATAAATCCTAGAATTGTCCCATCGGCGTCGGACCTTTAACGAAATCGTTACAAGAATATACGCACAGATAAGTGTATATAATCACATTATCATGTTTTTAAGCACAAAAACTATTTGTAAGGTTTTCGGGTAAAGATTGCGGACTTGGTTTACTACAACTCCTGAAATTCCTACTTTTGCTCCTGTCATGCATACAATGTCCACTAGAGGGCGACTTACAGAGAAAAATTGTGACCGTGGACTGTAGCATCTAAAAATAAAGCAGATTTTACTAGCACTCGAAGACCAAGTAAAGATCGACATCCCGCTGGAGGAAAATTGAGATACAGGACAAATTGAAAACATAAAAAGTTTCCGAACCATTTATTTATTTCTGCTTCCTGACAGATGTTCGAGGTGGATCCTCGGTGTCGGAGCAGCAGCAGACCCGCTCCAGCTGAGTCCTTTCATTTGTAAAACACATGATGCTCCCCGGATAATAAATTAAATCAGGCTTGATAAAGTCAGGGGTTTTTTCCCCCTTTCCTTTGAACAAGGTTTATTTTAGTGGCAGGTGACAGGTTGAATAGGTGACTGGACACAGAGCGGCCATCGCAGGTTTGATTCCTCTGACAAGGCGAGCGCATCAAACCTGCCTTCGAAAAAAGAGTTTATCTGACACGAGCCTCCAATTGGATGAGAAAACCAGTCAGACTTTCTTCCTCCGATGTCGGCTTCACTCAAAATAGCTGCCATTGTACCGGGGAACAGATAATGACACATAATGGCCAGTTGATTTTCTCCGTGGCATCGTCGGGTGAAAGTTATCTGAGGTGAGAGCGAATGAAAAAAGGGGGTGGGGGGGTTCATGCTTGGCAGCAACCGAGGCATCGACGGAGTAATTATAGAAATGCAGTGACCTTTTGTTGTTGAATTTTTTTTTTACTGACGTCACGGCTCTGTGACATACTTTCTGGTATTGGTCCGGAGAACCAGTCTGGGGACAGATCTAAAAAATATGTCACCTGAGCAAATGGAGCCACCGGGGGAAAAAATATGATTTATTTCTTCACAGTGTGTTTTTTCTTTTCGTAAGTGGTGGTGGTGTGAATTTGCAGGGGAGCGAATCTCACCTCACGCCAACGTCTTTGATGTCAGTTAATCTGGCAGTTGACGTGTAATTCCAGTTCTTTAAAAACTTGTGGTGTGTGTGTGTGTGTGTGTGTGTGTGTGTGTGTGTGTGTGTGTGTGTGTGCGTGTGTGTGCTTTACTCACCGCAGGGTTAGTGATCCAGAACTCAGCTGAACGTCAGTAAGTCATCAGGTACTTTATATTACTCAAAACTTAAAGCTGCAGTGTGTAATATTCAGAAGAAGTTATTCACAGAAATTGTATATATTGTCCATAACTCTGTGTTCATATATGAGTTAAATATAGTCACATGAGTTGGACCCGACCTCCGTGTGAGTCTCCATGTTTTACGTCGTGTTGAATATGGTTGTTGAACTAAACGCTCCAGAATACGTCGCGTTCACGTTGAATTTTCAGACGCTTTCGGAAACAGGAAATGTAATCAACGGTGCGCCGCCATAAAGTGTTCACCAGATAACTACCGCCAGAAAAATTACAAAAATGACACACTAACTTGCCGTGTGCTCTGTTGTGATGGTGCCTGAATATAATTTTAAAAAAGGTCTCCGGAGCAAAGTTCGAATAAATCATAAAGGTAGATTGAGGTTGAAGAATAACAGGATTACGTTTATGTAAATCTCCTCAGTAGCTTGTACAGCTGCGTGGTTGTTATCCAAATCTTTCTGTTTTTTCACGGCTGTCAGGAGGCAGAGATGAGCTGGATGTATTAGACGAACTGGATACCCGGGCGAACTCCAAGGTGGCACCGCTTCTCTGGAATGAAAATTGCTCGTCCAGGCCCCGAGCCAAAAAAAAAAGTTTTCCCCACTACTTGGTTTGCTTCCAAGTCCCAAGTGCATGGGTGCATTAGTGTTTCTTTCTCTGGCCCCTGCCTTGAGTTTTACATTCAGATGATGACATGAACATTAAAAATGCTTTTCTAGGCCTCTGGATTTGTTCCCCCCCCCCCCCCCCCACAATCCCTTCATATTGTTTTTTTTTAAAAGATTGACATTAATTTCAGAGGTTGTCCTGCCAACAGTTTTTACAAATGTCAAATTTTAAATGATGGGTAAAATGCTTTTTTTTTTGGTGTAGATGGAGATTGTTTCTGCTGGGACAGGACGGACTCAATGCCGAGTGATGGCGCCACAACCCCTCAATCTCCGTACATCTACGACAAGACCGTCCTGAAGCCTACGATGCTCCGATGGGCTCCGGTGCTTCCTCTAACTACAGTGGAAACCAGTCAATGGTCTGGAACCAGGCCAGCAATCACCACAGTTCATTAAAGTTCAGTTCACTCCGAAGAGCAGCGGGGAGGTGTAAAGTCTGAGCGACGCTCAACGCTCTCTCCGGGTTGGAAACAATGACTCGGGCCAGAGGATGTGAGAATCAAAGTTCTGCTATTGTAAATTTATCTGTTATGTTTGGGGCGGAAAAAAGTAAGTTATGGATTGGGGCACTCATGGTTTGTCACAGGTAATTATAGGTTTTCGGGATGGATGGGTGGGTGGGTAGGTAAGTAGGTAGGTAGGTAGATAAATAGATAGATAGATAGATAGGTAGGTGGGTAGGTAGATAAATAGATAGATAGATAGCTAGATAGGTAGGTGGGTAGGTAGATAGATAGATAGATAGATAGATGGATAGATAAATAGGTAGGTAGGTAGGTAGGTAGGTAGTTGGGTAGATAGATAGGTAGGTAAATAGGTAGGTAGACAGATGAAAGTGGTCTCTGACCTCCAGTTGCACTACTTCTCAATGAAAGTCCTTTCACTTGACTCATGGATTTGGTTATCCTTGGTGTGTGTGTGTGTGTGTGTGTGTGTGTGCGTGTGCGTGGGTGCGTCAGCACGGTAAGTGGATTAACGTTTGCCATCTCCCATAAGAGGCTCACCGGGACGTGATCTCATCACTGCTGACCTCGGAGTCCCCATGGCGACACCGTGGCAACACAGCGCCATGGCGACAGAGAGCGTACATGCGGCTTGTGATGCAGCGATCTGCATCTGCTTTTCATACGCAGCCGGCGGCGGCTCCGGAGCGTTCACAGACACATGTACTGCACTGAGTCGACACTGTGCGAGGAAATCGAACATCTACAGGCTTCGCTCTTGACATTTAGTCATTAGTCGAAAAACCTCTGAAAAATAATTTTAGCAGCAGAGCTTTGTCTTCCGATGACTCACATCTTTAATAATGTGCTTTGCTTTCAAGCGAGCTGTCACGTTGATGGAGTCGGTGTGACAGATGTTCACAATATGCACGTTCGCTTTTGTGTAACTCTTGTTAAATGTCATTTCCGCATGTTATCATATTTGGATAGTTAAGATGAGAATACTTAAAGTAGGAAAACATTAACCAGAGTTCAAAATCGATAAAATTGCATTTTTTCAGGCACTATACCGGGGAACTTCCTGACACCTTGGGATCCTGGATTTACGCCCCCCCTCCCCTTTTTTTGTTTCCATCAACTCTAGAGAAAGAAAAAAAGAAAAGATATTTTTTACCCGACAAACGCTCCTCTCTGTTCACAAACTAGAGACTAACTGTGTCATTCAGTGCTGAGCAGGGTGGAGGTTTGATTTCTTTCCATCACAGCTTGTTTGGTGAAAACAGCTGCTGCTAGAAACTGGGTTGTTGTTGTTGTGCTATGACTTAATGTGCCATAAAACCAAAACCATGAGCTAAAAGAGGCTCAAAAAACTGCAGAGTTGGTGATCATTAACATTACAAATTCTCATTTGAGTAATTTGGTGATGACTCCTAGATAGCGCTGATAATGTCCCTTAGCATTAGCAATGCGCTGGGCTCTTTCTGTGGCACAGTGTGGTGCCGATCCTCTCACCAGGACCTAGGTACCATCAGGTACAGTAACCAGTGTGTGGCCACAGTCCCGGGACGTGAGTCGTCGTCATCGTGTGTCGCGGCTCTCGTGAACTGAAGCCTTAAATCCCCTCTGTTCACGCATTTGAATTCACTGTACAGTTTGAAAAGACAAAAACAAGGAACCTGCTGAGTAGTTACTGGAAGTTATGAATAATCCAGCACACACACACACGCACGCACGCACGCATACGTGCACACATGCACAGCCAGGCAGTGGCCTCGGGCTCTTGTCCCGCAGGCGAACTGTAAAAAGTTCTGCAAGACAAAGCACTTCTGTGACAGCTGACTGATTACTAATGCTTACTCATACACAGTCACACACACACACACACACACACACACACACACACACACACACACACACACACACACACACACACACACACACACACACACACACACACACACACACACACACACACACACACACACACACACACACACACACACACACACACACACACACACACACACACACACACAGAGAGAGAGAGACCGCTCCCCTTTGCTACCACTCCCAGTTTACCACAGATTGACAAGCGAGCAAGTGTGTGTTCGCCCGACACAGACACACACACACACGTTAACATTGCGTATCTTTCCATCTCGTGGTCTTTGATTCTCTTCCTGCAGCCACATTAATCTCTGTCACTCTGTCTTTCACTCACTCTCACTCTCACACACACACACACACACACACACACACACACACACACACACACACACACACACACACACACACACACACACACACACACACACACACACACACACACACACACACACACACACACACACACACACACACACACACACACACACACACACACACACACACACACACCCTCTGAAGATGTAACTGTTATCTCCCAGGTAGTTTGACCTTTACCCTGGAACTTTTATGTAACAGTTGGGCCACACCTCAACACATTGATAACAATTTGTGTGTGTGTGTGTTTGAGAGTGTGTGAGAGTGTGTGTGTGTGATAGAGAGAGAGAGAGAGAGAGAGAGGTACAAACAGTACAACCATCGACCTGTTTAGGAGCTAAACTTTGCCTCCTACTGGTCAGCATCAGTACCGACACTGAATATTATGAATAACGATTATCTTGCTCTAATATTTTGCTGCACTGTTATTCCTCAAAGTATCTATTCTACTGCCACGCTGCAGCTGATTTTACAGTAAAGCCTTACTGTGTGTAATACAAGTAAACATTATTAATATTAGAACATGATCATGATTACTGGGGTGTCATATTTTTAAAGTAAACTGTCTGAGTATTGAAAAATTTAGACGGCAACACGTCTGTGAAGAGTCACATTCTTTGTAAATTCCGGTTCTGTACAATTTTAGTTTTATTTTTAGTTTTTTTTTGTTTAGTCTGCTATCAATTTTTTACATGTTCTTTTTTGTTTATTGTTTTATCATAAATGTTTCATGTGAAACCCCTTTGTAGCATATCATGCGTGAACTTTGCAATTAAAAACATTTTTCATCATTATTATCATTGTAATTATTTATTTGACAATCTACTCTGTTTGTTTTTCAAATGTAATTAATACGCAGCATAAATTAAATGTTATCATCTTATTTTCGTACGAGTGTGAAGGGAGATTTTAAAAGGCTCAAGGGAACAAACAGTATCAGACTGATTACTTGATTTGAACCTCATGATACTTCTTGGAATCAGCTCATTTAAAAAAAAAGTGCAATTGTACATATATTTCCATGAAGCATAACTGTAATCATGATATTGTGTAACACGTATAATTGCGTGAATCGATTCGCTACCTCCTTTCTGTCTCTGCAGAGTTTCCACCACGGAACATTTTTGGAGAAGGAAGGAGGAGGGAGAATGAAGAGGAGGAGGAGGAGGAAGAGGGAACGAGGAAATGTGGAGGTGTGTGTGTGTGTGTGTGTGTGTGTGATGTGGGAAACTGACATCCTGGTATAGAGAGAGTTAAAATTTCCACAATGGGAAACTTTTCACACATGCCCTCGTAAAAATACCACACACACACACACACACACACACACACACACACACACACACACACACACACACACACACACACACACACACACACACACACACACACACACACACACACACACACACACACACACACACACACACACACACACACACACACACACACACACACACACACACACACACACACACACACACACACACCAGCTTTATGCAGGATTTTCTGGGATGTACCAGGTTTTTTCTTGTTTGGCCAAGACACAGGTTTTCTCTCACTCAACGACCACCACTGCCGAGGAGCCCTTGAGCAAGGCACGTAATCCCTTTGTAATCTCCACTGTAGCTGCTGGGTTATTACACCTGGTTATGGTTATTATAGTCACGAATGACCAGTTACTGTGTGTCCACTGTGTGAAAGAAAGAAGAAACCACAATGGAGTCTTTGTCAAACCAGTCTGACCACCGTCCTCACATGATGGTGGAGGTACCGCACCATTTCACTATATATATATATATATATATATACACACACACCTTGAAACACTTGCCGGTGAACGTTCATACGCAGCGTGTGTCGTGTACGTTAACACTAATCTGTATGTGTGCATCCATCCATAAACCTGTTAATTGCAGGAAACACTTCTGCCCGGGTGTATAGCTGTTCGGCGTCGCCGTGGCAACCGCATCACCTCTTTCAGCGCTTGCTGAATATCTTCTTTTTTGTGAGGGGGGGGGGTAATAATATCCATCTGTGTCTTCTCTTGGTTCCAATCTGAATTCATTGCATTTACATTTTTAACTGTGTAAAAAAAAAAATCTGCTTCATCAAAACCAGATGCGAAAAATAAATTGGCATTGATTCTGTTGAGAACGGTTCAGAAAATAAAATAGATTTTTTTTTCTTTTTCTTAAAAAAATCACAAGCTCTGTGGTGAAATAAACAACAACAACAACATAAAAATAGTAATAGTAATAAAAGGCCACTGAAACAAATTGAGTTAAGACGTAAAACAGCCGACAAACCGATTCAAAATAATTGTGGCTTTAATTATGTCATATTTTTTGTGTTACATCACTTATCATATGACAGCGTATGATGGGGGATACTTTTCAATATTGTGTAAAATATAATATAATAATAATATCCATTACCTCTCTGTACTCAGTCTCCATCCCTGTGGACAGTCGGGGGAGTCCCGTCACCCGGCTCCTCCCCCCTGACGTCATCATCACAACACGGAAGCAGACTGACTGCCTGGTGAGGGGGGGGACACGGTGCGGGAGCTGCTGCAGCCCGGTGACAGACACAGGGGTTCCACGCCGGACGAGGAGGAGGAAGAGGAGGAGGAGGAGGGTGCAGGTACAGCGACAGGTGCCCAGGAGGGTCAAAGGTAACGCGGCGAACGACGACGACAGCGGCGACAGAGCATCATGGCGCTGATCCCGTCGCAGGTCCTGCGGGTCGCCATCCTGCTGTCGTACTTCTCCATCCTCTGCCACTACAAGGCGCTGGACATGCCCGCGCACCAGACGTACGGCGGCAGCTGGAAGTTCCTCACCTTCATCGACCTGGTGAGATTCTATCAGCTCCGCGTTCAGCCCGGCGAGTGTTAGCTTAGCAGCTAATTTAGCTATCGAAGACGCTTCGTCGTTTCCGGTGCGCCCGCATTAACCGGTCCCGGTCTTTGGGGTTCAGCTGTTTGAAAAGGGCGGAGGCGGTGCGGTTATTGACGTTATAAAGGTTGTTAGTGACGTCGCCCCCGCCCCACCGGTGTGACACCGGAAGCTGCACCGGAACAGGTGTTGTGTTACTACTACCGACCCCGCGCGTCTCCCGCTCAAAACTAAAAGGTTCCCCCTTTGCGGGAGCGTGCCGCGCGTGCACCTGTGATTGTTAGCTAGCAGGAGACTGGATAACAAAAATAATATTAGCTGGGGAAGGTGAGAGGAGGGAAACTAGAGTCATGATATTTGATTTGACTCTGTTTTAAAAATAAAAAAATATTCATTATTTTTTACTGGATCATAATCTTTTGAATATGGCTCGTGGAACTCTGGGCTGACAACTAATAAATTGGCCAAAACGTATGTGTGTTTTTTCCCCGGTTTTGTCGTCGTCACTATTTATCTCCCATTATGTGCCAGGAAACACACAAATCCAGAGCTGCAACAGTTAATTGATTCGTAATTGACTACTGAATTAATTGCCGACTATTTTGATAGTGGAATAATCGGTTCAAGTAGTTTTGATGGGGGGAAAATAAGTAAATCTTCGGATTTCAGCTTCTTAAATGTGAATATGTTCTGGTTTCTTTGCTCCTCTGTGACAGTAAACAGAATATCTTTGACATGTGGACAAAATGAAACGTCATGTTGTGGTTTTTGGGGAAACACGATGGAGATTTTCCACCATTTTATGAACCAAACAATTGATCGATTAATCGAGAAAACAATAGACAGATTAATCCATAATAAAAATAATCGTCAGTATTGCAGCCCTACAAAAATCTGAATCATAAAAAAATATAACCTAGCTGTCTTCTAGCCCTTCATCACACTATCTAACTCAAATGTATGAAACAACCTTTAACACGACATCTAGATACAGTCAAATATGTGAATGATGCAACTCAAGATTACTTTCATAATCGATTAATCTGTGGATTATTTTCTCGATTAATCGATTAGTTGTTTGGTCCATAAAATGTGATAGTATGGTGAAAAATGTCTGTTGTGTTTCCCAAAACCTCCAAGATGATGTTTTGTTTTGTCCTCACACCAAAGATATTCAGTTTACTGTCACAGAGGAGCAAAGAAACCAGAACATATTCACAATTAAGAAGCTGAAATCAGAGAATTATTACTTTTTCTTTTCCATAAAAACTACTTGGACCAATTAATCGATGATCAAAATAGTTGGCGTTTAATTTAGTAGACGATTACTTATCAAATAACTATTGCAACTCTAGATAAAACAGGATCAACATTAATATCAGCCTTGAGTTTTTGACACAAATCTCCCCGGTGCTCCTTAATGTACTTGTCCACGCCTACGGCAGTTATCTTGTGTTGTTATTATGGACTATGTGGATTCTGAAGTGAAATTAAATTACGGACTCAAGGACACGATAACGAGCGACTGAAATTGGAAGAAGACACAAACAAACACAGACAGACTTCCATTCACACTGAACAATGTGGACACACACTCGACACAATGAGGCCGTTCTGTTCCACATCGTCCACAAACACGGAGGCTCAGCTTCAGCTTACTTTTTATTTTTTCATTTTTTTTACATTTCAGTAGTTATTTATCTTCTGATTATTTTTGTTTATATTTTCAATAAAAAAAAATCTATTAAATGGTATCATGAGTAGCTCAGACTGATTTTTTTCAAAGTGTGGATAAAAAAACACAAGCAGGAAAAACAAAAAGAACAAAAGTTATATATTTATTACAGCTGGTGAACTTTTATACGTATTACCTCTTAATGATGATAACTCCTACTATGTAACTTGAATTTTTTTGTATTATAGGAAGGGAAAATAGAATTGTTTTCCACCACTACGTCAAGGAAAATTTGCAAGATTAAAAAATAACAAGCTTTTGTGTCACTTACAATTACTGTAGATTTTAGATAAAATTATTCTAGCAGATTATTTAAATGTTTTGTTCTTCATATGGCTAATAAAGTTAGTTATTAGCCTTGTGTGTGCAGGCAGGCGCGCGCACGTGTGAGAAAGAGCTGTGTCATATTTTCCACATTAGACCTTTTCCTCCTGTGCTTTTAATGACCTGTACACACCAGCAGCCAGGAAACACACACACACACCGCTACAACATCTGGCCCTTAATCAGTGTGTGTGTGTGTGTGTGTTTGTGTGTGTGGTAGCGCATGCAACATGAAACCCTGCATATGGAAACAGACACGGTTGCTTTTTGATCCATTTCACAAATAGTTGTTTAGAGGGGAAACATTCACAGCCTTCTTCCTCTCTCTCTCCCTTTCGTCCTCTGTCCGTCTCCTTGAAGTGCTTGTCTTAAAGTGTCCCTCTCTGTCTCTCTGTCTGCAGGTGATCCAGGCGGTGTTTTTCGGACTGTGCGTCCTGATCGACGTGTCCAGTCTGCTGACGAAGGGCGGCGACAGCCGGGAGCAGGAGCGGCAGCTGAGGAAGCTGATTGGCCTGAGGGACTGGATGATGGCCGTGCTGGCCTTCCCTGTCGGAGCAGTGAGTGGGACGGACGGATGCCACCAAACACACACACACACACACACACACACACACACACACACACACACACACACACACACACACAAAAATAGACCGGGGAAGGATCAGCCTGGCTTTCAGGAATCAAAGGCTTGAGTAATGTGTTTGCAGTATGATAACCTCTCTCATCCTCTCTCTCTCTCTGCTGACAGTAGTTTTCCACAAACCATTAATTATGGAGATTGGTTTTGTGTCAAATGGCCTAAATGTGACTTACAGTAGAGTGGTCCTGAGAGCTCGCACAGCACTGCAACTTGAGAAAATGCGAGCAAATTAAGAAAAACATCATTATCAATTTGACAACATTTGCGCAGCTTCCGTGTGGCTGTGCACAAACGGACCCGAGGAAAACGAGCGCCGAGTCGTCCTCAGACGGCCAGACGGTGACCTGAGGCTTCTCAGACAACGCTGGCACACACTCACTCTCTCTCTCTCTCTCTCTCTCTCTCTCTCTCTCTCTCTCTCTCTCTCTCTCTCTCTCTCGCTCTCTCTCTCTCTTTCTCACAGTCATTAACACACTGCTTTTAGTCAAGAATTTCTGTTACCAAGATGCCCTGAGCTGCCGCACAACCGTATCTTCAGTTTTGACACTTAACAAACACACTCATGAATATGCATACTTTTACACACACACATACACATAAACACACAGTGTAGCTAACTGCCCCGAGCAGCCTTAGTGCTAGTTAGATCGCACACACACACACACATACACACACACACCTACACAGACAGAGAGTTCAGTTTACACACAGTACAATAGACATGATTATCACCACAGCTAATGTCTGGAAACCTAGTCTGACTGATATGGAGTGTGTGCGTGTGTGCGTGTGGCGCTCTGCTTGTATGTGCTGTATGCATGCATGCATGGAATGCAGGTTTATCTAGTGTGTGTGTGTGTGTGTGTGCACGCTTGTGTGTGTCTGTGTGCACGTTTGTGTGTGTGTGTTGGTGAAAGCAGAGAACATGCCGGTCAGGGTTCAATTGGGCGGAGGTTGGTTCAACCCAGATGACGGGTTCAGGTAATTCAACCCCCCCTCCCCCCCCCCGCGTTCAGGACACGTGGGACAGAAGGTGGGTTTATTTTACCATCAAAATGTTCTGGATGCAAACCCTGGGGTCTTAAAACACTAGTG
Organism: Scophthalmus maximus; assembly: GCF_022379125.1. Lineage (NCBI taxonomy): Eukaryota > Metazoa > Chordata > Actinopteri > Pleuronectiformes > Scophthalmidae > Scophthalmus > Scophthalmus maximus. The sequence goes on along the minus strand of NC_061532.1, from coordinate 18,921,605 downwards.
GGAATAGACTGTCACACCTGTTGACAAGTCTTCACCTGCCGGTTCAGGGAACTGTCCAGTTCCTGTTATCCAATCCCCGGGACCAATGAACCAGCATGGTGTTGACAGCGACATTTAGAACCGTAAATAAAACATTGTGCAATTAAACTTCCTCTGGACATGTCTCTGTTTCCTCTAATAACACTGCCCGCGTGTGTGTGCGTATGTATATGTGTGTGTGTGTGTGGTGCTGTTGAATTTTATTCTTATGTTGTATTAAAACAGATGTTTATGGTTTTTCTGACTTCATGTCTTTTTTCTCTCTCTCTCTGAAGTTTGTGGTCTTCACATTCTGGAGTCTGTACCTGTACGACAGAGAGCTGGTCTACCCCAAACTACTGGACAACTTCATCCCTCAGTGGCTCAACCACGGCATGGTGAGTGGATTCATACGGATCATTATTTCTAATAATTGGTCTGTTGACCGCGAAACGGCTGCTCATCAGACCATCGACGTAAATACTCCACTGACCGATTGTCCTCAGAAACTGGTCACAGCCTAACTTTGATTTAGATAGATAGGAATGGGATCAATAAAGTACATCTACCTAATTATCTTATTTACCATACTTATCTACCCTACCTACCAACCTTTCCTATCTACATACCTTACCTACCTACTTTGCCTACCTACCTACCTTAGTAACCTACCTACCTTAGTTACCTACCTACCTACCTACCTTAGTAACCTACCTACCTGTCTACCTACCTACCTTAGTTACCTACCTACCTACTTTGCCTACCTTCCTACCCTACATACTTAACCTACCATACCTTACTTACCTACCTACCTACCTGCCTACCTACCTACCTTAGTAACCTACCTACCTTAGTTACTTACCTACCTACCTACCTTAGTAACCTACCTACCTGCCTACCTTAGTAACCTACCTACCTTAGTTACCTACCTACCTACCTTAGTAACCTACCTACCTACCTACCTTAGTAACCTACCTACCTTAGTTACCTACCTACCTACCTACCTTAGTAACCTACCTACCTGCCTACCTACCTACCTTAGTTACCTACCTATCTTACCTACCTGTCTACCTACCTACCTTAGTTACCTACCTACCTTACCTTCCTACCTACCTACCTACCTACCTACCTTACTTACCTACCTACCTTACTTACCTACCTACCTACCCTACATACCTTACCTACTTACCTCGCTTTTCCTCATACCTGTGATTTGGTTTTACCCTTACTAGTAGTAAATGAACACATAGGCACTGTATGTTTGTACCTTTACGTGCAGTTCCTGTGTATGGGATCATGTGCACGACTTGGGAAGCCTCGGCCCATAGCCTTGCCGTTGGAAAAGCGCCCCTAAATTGATCCTCATATATAGAATTCTACATGTAAAAACGAGCCCTACTTGGATCACTCACTCGTAGCAGTGGATCATGAATTCCATAAAGTACACAACAAATCTTGAAGTCGGTAATTCTGAAGTTTAAAGGGTTCGGGCCGTTCGAGGGTCGTTGGCTTTGATTTTGCCTTGTAGAGGAGGTTTAATCTAATGGTCTCATGGACTTCGCACCGAGTCACCGGACTGATAACACC
>NC_061532.1:18880000-18917500 GCF_022379125.1 Scophthalmus maximus | reverse complement strand
TGTACAAATTCAATTCTGCCTATTCTACCTCACCTACTGTACCTCACACTTACACCTACTGTACCTCACACTTACACCTACTGTACCTCACACTTACACCTACTGTACCTCACACTTACACCTTCTGTACCTCACACTTACACCTACTGTACCTCACACTTACACCTTCTGTACCTCACACTTACACCTACTGTACCTCACACTTACACCTACTGTACCTCACACTTACACCTACTGTACCTCACACTTACACCTTCTGTACCTCACACTTACACCTACACCTACTGTACCTCACACTTACACCTACTGTACCTCACACTTACACCTACTGTACCTCACACTTACACCTTCTGTACCTCACACTTACACCTACTGTACCTCACACTTACACCTACACCTTCTGTACCTCACACTTACACCTACTGTACCTCACACTTACACCTTCTGTACCTCACACTTACACCTACTGTACCTCACACTTACACCTACTGTACCTCACACTTACACCTTCTGTACCTCACACTTACACCTACTGTACCTCACACTTACACCTACACCTACTGTACCTCACACTTACACCTTCTGTACCTCACACTTACACCTACTGTACCTCACACTTACACCTTCTGTACCTCACACTTACACCTACTGTACCTCACACTTACACCTTCTGTACCTCACACTTACACCTACTGTACCTCACACTTACACCTTCTGTACCTCACACTTACACCTACTGTACCTCACACTTACACCTACTGTACCTCACACTTACACCTACTGTACCTCACACTTACACCTACTGTACCTCACACTTACACCTTCTGTACCTCACACTTACACCTTCTGTACCTCACACTTACACCTACTGTACCTCACACTTACACCTTCTGTACCTCACACTTACACCTTCTGTACCTCATACTCACACTTACACCTTCTGTACCTCACACTTACACCTACTGTCCCTCACACTTACACCTACTGTACCTCAGAGCATCCAACTGAACAGCCCCTCTCATTTTTAGCCATCGATCTGAGAAAAATCCACACACACACACACACACACACACACACACACACACACACACACACACACACACACACACACACACACACACACACACACACACACACACACAGAGACAGAGCTGTGAGTGCATATGAGATAAGAGGTCTGGACCCTGTAAAGACCAGTGTGTGTTTGACAGTATTTTGTGTGTGAGTGCCCCCCAGTGGACAGAGACAGTATCTCATGAAGCCCGTTTTGATCAATTTAATAATTTTGGATGTTTGATTGAACATAACACAGATGATCAAGGTGTGTGTGTGTGTGTGTGTGTGTTTTCATATTTACACTGACATTTGTTCTCTCCCCCCTCGTCTTCGTCTCAGCACACCACCGTTCTCCCCTTCATCATCATCGAGATGCGGACCACCCACCACCGGTATCCCAGCAGGCCGTGGGGTCTGGCGGCGGTGTGTGGCTTCGGCGTGGGATACATCCTCTGGTACCGAGTGTTTCCTCTTGTCACATTCAATCTTCTCTAGTTTACTTTAGGCCGAATTTAACCTTCAGCTGTTTCCATCCTGACCACTAACTTAAACTCCACCCCTCTTGTGGCCCCGCCCACTCGTCCCAGGACGTGTTGGGTGCACCAGGTGACGGGGGTGTGGGTGTACCCGGTGCTGGAGCGCATCGCCCCGCTGGCCCGGGTCGCCTTCTTCAGCGTGATGACGCTGGTGATCTGCGTCTTCTACGTTCTGGGGGAAATCCTCAACAGCTACGTCTGGGACCAGCCGCACACAGGTACACAACACACACACACACACACACACACACACACACACACACTGCAACAACAACATACTGTACACCTGAACAAACCACTCTACCTAATGTCAAGCCTCGAGTGCTGAAGTTATACTTTCTTAGTCTTAAGAAACTGTTGGAAAATTGAAAATCCGACGATTCTTTTTGTTTCCACAGTTTTATTTTACAGGTGGAGTTTTGGCTTCTTCTTTTTTTCAAACCTGCCGATGGGGTTTTGTTTTTTCTACGTTTCAGAGGATTAATGACAATTCTGCTACAGAGAATACGGAGCAAATTTCCAGTCTCGCTCTCAAGCTTCCAGCTATAATGTGGGAAAATGGCAGAATGTTAACAATCTGTACATAAAATCAGCTTCAAAAATGTTTTTCTTGCAAATCTCACGTCTTCATCTGCAGAACGAAAAACTAAAGTCAGATCTCAAGTTTCTGCCGTGAAAAAAAAAAAAAGAAGTGTTTTATTTCTCGCTCAGCGTGAAAAGTGAGAAACAGCAGAAAAAAAACATCTGACACGCACACACACACGCGCACACGCGCACACACGCACACGCAAACATGCGCACACACACACACACACACACGTACACACACACACACGTACACACACACTGCTGACTTCCGTCTCTTTCTCCCAGCAAAGGTCAAAGGTGAGTGATCGTCTCTCGGCCGTGTGGACGTCGACGTCGTCCTCGGGCGGACGGAGGAGGAGGAGGAGGAGGAGGAGGAGGAGGAGGAGGAGGAGGAGGAGGAGGAGGAGGAGGAGACGTGCCCCCGCCCGTCCAGGACAGCACAAGGAAGAACACAAAGTGACCTCTGTGGAGGTGGAAATGAACATTCTAACTCTGAACTGTATCCATAACAATAACCATAAAAAAACATCATCAGTTAAATGTAAATAGAGAAAAAATGAAGACGAGGAGTCAAACATCATCTTTTTCTTTTTGTTCGTCAGTTAAGCGACTGTGATGCATCTGGATTTTGTTTTATAGGACGGGGAATATTTACACACACACACACACACACACACACACACACACACACACACACACACACACACACACACACACACACACACACACACACACACACACACACACACACACACACACATCTATTTAACAACGTGAATGAATTCCTTCATAAGCTTCAATGAAAAACGATTGAACATCAGTGAAGTGTCTCACGAGTCACGACGTGTCCGTTACGTGTGTGGAAGAAAACTAGATGTGAGTCAATAAATAAATGTTTGGTTTGAAAAAAATCTTGACCTTTTGACCTGAGGATCCTACGTGACACAGGGCTCTCTTATCTCAAAAAGAGTGGACCAGCTGACCTATCAGAAAACTGGGAAGGGGGTGAACACGGAGCGTTTCAGATTTTCTCAGTTGTAAAGATGATTATGCGTCTGTCAAAGACTAAAAAAAATATATACATATGTATCTATATTTCTGTGCAAGTTCGTTTAAACATTCTTTTTCGCGTGGTTTGTCGAGATTCCAGGAGAAGAGCAGAGTGGTGGAGCACAAACATTTCAAATCAAAATTAAAAAATAAATAAAATGTCAGTGCAACACGTCCTGTCGAGATAAGTCAAACTCCCCCCGTCAAACGCCTCCTGGTCGTCTGGTGGTTGAAAATCATTTTTCAAAATAATAAGACATTTCTTAATTATTATTTATTTTTAGTTGTTCTGTCAGTTCACAATATGACATCTCATATTACACTTATTTTATGTTCGACTGTGTGTGTGTGTGTGTGTGTGTGTGTGTGTGTGTGTGACTCCAGTCTTCTCACTGTCTGACACGACACAACTTCCTCATTAGCACTTAACATCCAACGCAGCGTGTGTGTGTGTGTGTGTGTGTGTGTGTGTGTGTGTGTGTGTGTGTGTGTGTGTGTGTGTGTGTGTGTGTGTGTGTGTGTGTGTGTGTGTGTGTGTGTGTGTGTGTGTGTGTGTGTGTGTGTGTGTGTGTGTGTGTGTGTGTGTGTGCTCGCTCTTCATTAACACGTCGACTCGGAGGTGACACATTAAAACATTCAGGAATATTCTGCTCTGCATGAATTAGCATAGATTTACATGCTAACGAGCAGGAAGCGGAGCGTTTCAGAAGAAATGAATTCATATGAAAATCTGAGCGTTTTGTGATGTAAACGTGTGACATGTTTCTGATGTGTCGGTTTGAAGAAGAAGAGGAAGTAGGAGGAAACTGAAGGAAGGAAAGAAGGAAGAACAGCGTGAAGAACAGAGAGATGAGATGAAGAGAGGGAAGCTGTGAAAGTAAAATATCATTATGGCCCCGTTTAAGACGGAAGGAAAATGAAAAAGAAAAAACGTAAATGAAAGAAAGAAATGTGATAAGTTACGGAGGAAGTGAAAGATGGAAGGAAAGAAAGTGTGAACGTGAACAAAACGGGGAAGAAGGAAGAAAATGGAGGAGTAAAAGAGAAAGAGCAGACGGAAGACTAGAAATGAAGAGAGGGATTAATCAGGAAAAGAGAGGAGGGAGGGAAGGATGAAGTGAGAGAGAAAAACAAGCAGTGGAATGTGATGAGAGAGATGAGGAAGAAAGAAAATGTGGCAGAAAAGGGAGAAAGGGAAGAAAGAAGGACGTTGTGATGAAATATATGAGGGAAGGAAAAGTAAATGAACAGAAAGGAAAGAAGGAAGTTAGGTAAAGAAAAACACGGAGGACGGAGAGAAAGTGAGAAATAAAAAAGGGAGGAGGGAAGTTAGTCAACCTGCAGCGCCCCCTGCAGGCAGACCGACGGAGTGACAACAAACCAACACAAAATGATTCTATACAATTTATTAAATTACAAAAAGTATTTATAAAAATGTACAACATGTGTGTTTGGATACAAACTCAGTCCTTCCTGGTTTTGGGTTTTGGGGCTGAAAGAGACAGAGAAGACAAAGTTCAAACTCTTTTCCAGAAAAGAAAAATTATAGCAAAAAAAAATAATAAATGAAACAAAGCTGGTTTAGTGAAAGTTAAAAAGAAGAACTGAAATAAAAAAGAAAGAAGGGGAAAAAGTTTATAGTAAAGGAGGGGACAGTAAAATGAATAAAGTAAAATAAAACTGAAGAAAAGAAAAGAGCAGGCGATGAAAGAGAAGAAAAGATGAGGGAAGAAGAACAACAGAAATGAGCTAAATAAGATGAGGAGAGAGGATACGAGAGGAGGTGGGAGAAGAAGAAAGAAAGGGAGAAGAATAGAAGAAGAAGAAGAGATAGTTTCTCGTCACCATTTGGATTTTCCTGTTTGTAGAAAGTCTTCAGCATCTCCACAGCTTCTTCTGCTCTGTGGCCTGAAACACACTGAACACACAAGACACCGTCAAACACACGCACACGCACACGCACACACACACACACACACACACACACACACACACACACACACACACGCACCTTGAAGCTGGTCCCAGTCTGAGGTAAGTCTGCAGCAGAGACGTCCAGAACCGAACCGCAGCCTCCGAACCGATCGTTCCCGCAGCCGAACACGACGGCGGGGATGTCTGATGGAACGGTGTGAGGGAAGCAACGCTCGTACAGTACACGGAACACACACACACACACACACACACGAGGGAGGATACTGAGCAGGCGCAGGGCTGCGGCGCACATGATGCACGGCTCCACGGTGACGTACAGCGCCGTTCGCTCGCACACGCTCCTCGCGTCCCGGTTGCCGCGGCGACACCAGTCCAGCAGCTGGTCCAGCGCGACCATCTCGGCGTGGCGCGTCGCCTGACAAACACACACACACACGCAGAGAAACACACATTACAAGCAGGAGAAAACCTCACATTCAGTTCTTCTGTTCTTCGTTCTTCATCCTACGTTTTTGGTCTCGTTGACCTCGTTGCGACCTTTGCCTACGACCTCGTCGTCGTGGACCATCAGACACCCGACGGGCACCTCGCCGTTCTCCAGAGCGTCTCTGGCCTGCGACACACACACACACACACACGGTCACGTGACATTTACACTGGTCAAGTGTTTAAATCAATAAATTTCCTTGTTATCGGGCTTCAAACAGGATCCGGGTCTCTGATTGGCTGCATGGATTGTTTGTAATTTTTGCAATTTATGATAAAGTTTATGGAGAAACTAAAATATCAAGCAGCTGCGATTGGCTCCAGCGACCCCCCGCGACCCTTAAATGGATAAAGCGGTAGACGATGAATGAATGAATGAAAATATCAAGCCACAATTGAATTTCTTTGTCATGAAGGTTTATCAACGACATCTTAGTAATATGTAATATATGGCCGATATATATCATATATACATCGATATCGGCATCGGCCCCCAAATAATCTATATCGGTCGAAATTTAAACACTTTCCTGCACTTGTTTTTACATTTATGGCAAGAAAACCTTCTCACTTATCCCAAATTTGATTTCATAACACGGATGTTCGTCACTTTATTGGGTTGAATATGTGATAAGTGATTCATTACGAACCATGTCGAACGCGCAGGACATCCACTTGTCGATCTCTTCGTCACTCGGACAGAAACTCTCCGCCGTCGCAGCTTCACTTCCTGCCTGCGTTCCCATGGCAACTACGGCTGCTATTACAACAACAACAACAACAACAACAACTTCCAATATTGAACACGCTGCTGCTCATTCGATCACTTCGTGTTCGGAGCCGCACATTTCACCACAACGGGAGAGGGGGGAAGATAATATTGGACGGACCCACTTCCGTCCTCCAGGCGTGAGCAGTCGATCCCCGCGCCGCGCTGCCGATCGGTCCTCCACGAGTCAAGTGGACCACAGTTGACTATGTGTTAGACGGAAGTGAGTGGATGTTGCCTGTACAAAATAAAAGCTTAATTCATGACGATGTTTTTTCTTCTTTTTTAGTTGTTTGACAGATTTGGATCAAACTTGCTGGTTGAAAATATCAACATATAAAATTCTGTGACGCTTTTCTTGAAGTGAAAATGTTTAGCGTTTATAATCAGCATGTAAACATGGAATAAATGTTTAAAATGCCGCCGTATAAATAATAAAAATAAAAAATCATGTATATATATATATATATATATAATTACTAAAAATATTGCATTTTAACAAACACTGAAATTGTCCTTCTGTTTTTTTTTTTTTTTTTTTTTTTTTTTTTACGTTAAATACTTCTATATAACACAAAGAACAATATAATATAATATATTAGGAAAAACGTATATATCAAATATCCTTGTTTTTTTATTTCTAAATGTTTGCAGAGTAGAATAAAAACAACAAAAAAACTCTCACCTTATTTAAAAATAAAGTGAGATAAAAAAGTTCTAAAAGTTCTGATCACAGAATGTGCAAAAGAAATGTTTTAAAAACCTTTTAAAGTGTATATATTAAGAAAATACATATTTCATTTTTAATGTTTGTAATCTGCAACACTCGTTTTACAAATGTACCTGCGTGTTGAATTGTTATGTTTCTTACATTAAAATAATAACAGTTATTTAGTACAGTCATATTTTACTTTATTATTCATGAGCATTTTTGACAATTCGTGTTTTATTTTGAAATCAACAACCGGAACCTACATTGTTTACTCTGTTGACTTTACAGTGGCACACTGTTTTTTTTTTGACAGCTAGCATGTGTTAGCAGTTAGCAGTTAGCGAGGAGACGCGAAGTAGCTCGAAACTCTCGACGCGAACATGTCCCTGAAATAGTTCGCGCGAAGTTCACAGTTTCTTTGTGTTGTTGTGTTTTTTTAATTTGTGAACTCCTCACGATGTTTTCTTCTGTCTGGAATTTTGTCAAACGCCACAAAAGGAAGTTCATTTTCACCGGAGCTGTAGTTGGAGGTAACTGCTCGCTCCTGTTAGCTCCCTGTGCTAAGAGGCTGTAGCAACACGCCAGACTCTTATGAATAATATGACAATAGTCTGTTTTTTACCTTCCACTAACATTGTGTGAATCTAACAATACATATTTTTTATATTTTTAAGGGGTTATTGCTTTAATTCGGCATCAATTTTTTCCACCAAGCGGCAGAGTTACTAACACATTCACTGGTTTTCAACACCCACCAGGTGTGTTTCACTGGTGAACAGCTGTGGGAAGAAAAGATCACAGAGGTGACATTTCTACCAAAACTAACATTGTTTGATAAATGATTTTGATGCCGAATCAAACGACGACTTGCAAAGATTTAATGGAACCTGTTAATTTCCATTAAGTTCGATGCTTTTTTTCTATACAAAGGGCGTTTTATAAAATCTTGCAGAAAATTACATGAAGTTTGGCGTGACCCTGTCAAATGCACGAGCACAGCAGTTACTGGTGCTAACTGTTAGCATATTAAGTTCTAAGCTGTTTTGAATGGTTTCTAAATTGATCAGTATGCTGTAATAATTAGTCACATTTAATATTTCATTGACATGTAACTTTATTTGCATGAAAATACATTTTAAACGTGCAACAAATGTAGATTTATTAAATAGTGCAAAGCCCGATGTCGCGCAATTGCGACTCGTATCAACTCATTCCCGTGGCTCGACCACGTCTCATTTGTCCCAGGCGTCTACTTCCTGGGTAAATATGCCCAGAAGAAGCTCATGGAGCTCCAGGAGCGGGAGGCGACCGAGTACATGGCTCAGGCGAGGAGACAGTTCCACTTCGAGAGCAACCAGAGGACCTGCAACATGACGGGTGACCACGTTACGCACACTTCCTCCCCCCAGCGACACGCTGCGTTACGTTGTACCTTGCTAACTCCGAATTACGACATCTGAGTCTGAGGTCGGATTGGGATCGTCCTTCCTATCGTCTTTCCCTATCTGCTATTCCTTGACCTCAATGGAGAAAAAGTCGTGAGGTCAAGGAAATGTTTAAAGGAGGTTTCATAGGACTTAGGAAGAGCCATTATATTCTCTGAACTCGGAATTACGACCTCCACGTCGGATATTGCAACTGGAACGTAAAGTCATTACCATGCGACATCAACATGCGATCTGACTGTGTGTGTGTGTGTGTGTGTGTGTGTGTGTGTGTGCGTGTGTGCGTGTGTCTGTGTGTCTGTGTGTGTGTCACAGTGCTGTCCATGCTGCCTCCGCTGAAAGAAGCCATCGTCAGTCAGCTGAACTCGGAGAGTCTCACCGCTCTGCTCAAGGCCAAGTGAGAAAAGAACAAAACGCTCTTGACCGTCAGAGAACTGTTTTTTCTAATTCACACTCACGATGCTGCACATTCTCTCCTGTTGACAACTCTTCTTCTTCTTCTTCTTCTTCTTCTTCTCCTCCTGCATCTCTTCACAGACCAGCCAACAAACTGGAGATCTGGGAGGATTTGAAGATCATCAGTGAGTTTTCCGTCCTTCTTTCGTCCGACGTCACTGTAAAGTTCCAGATCTGGTATTTAATGGAGCCGCGTGGTTTTGTGTCGTCCAGGTTTCACTCGCACCGTCGTGGCCGTGTACAGCACCTGCATGCTGGTCGTCCTCCTGCGAGTGCAGCTGAACGTCATCGGAGGATACCTCTACCTGGACAACTCGGTCGGGAAGAACGGCACGGTGAGGAACACGGGGGGAGAGGTTTCCTTGTACGCTCTGTTACCGTGACAACAATGTTTTCACATTTATCTGTGAAGCCGTCACTTCTTATTGTTTAGAATAAATCTGAGACAAGGAGGTCGTCTGTTCCTTACATCTTGTCATTAGAGATTTTCCGATAACATTGTTCAATTCCCGATATTGGTTCTGATACTAGTGCATTGAAAAAAAATATCAACTTATTGAATGTATTTCATTACTACTAATTCTGTATGAAGTGAAGAAGAGGGAGAAGGGATTTGCAGGAAAAAAGAAAACCATATTATCAGATCGGAACACAGATCCATGTACGATCCGGCATTTTCGTCAGTATCAGAATATGAACATCACGTGTCACGTAGTTCCTCGTGTGTGTGTGTGTGTGTGTGTGTGTGTGTGTGTGTGTGTGTTTGTTTGTGTGTGTGTGTGTGTGTGTGTGTGTGTGTGTGTGTCTTCCTTCCCACAGACGCCCCTCGCTCCCCCGGACGTCCAGCAGCAGTACCTGTCCAGCATCCAGCACCTGCTGGGAGACGGTAAGATTTACACCAGCGACTTTCCTCCACGATCCAGTCAAAGGGGAAAACGTGTCCTCATTGTGATTGTGTGTCGCAGGTCTGACGGAGCTGATGACGGTGGTGAAGAGAGCCGTGCAGAGCTCGCTGGGAGAGTGAGTCATTGTCCGTCGATCCGTCCCGGATCTTGTGAACGAGAATATCTCACCCGAATTTCACCCGGGAAAAACTCTGATGTTGTGTGTGTGTGTGTGTGTGTGTGTGTGTGTCCAGAGTGTCTCTGAAGCAGAGTCTGTCCCTGCTGGAGTTGGAGCAGCAGCTGAGCTGGATCCGAGCGGAGGTGGAGGCCGGCTCGGAGCGCTCGCTGTCCTGGTACCTGCTGGCCGACGACGAGAACGCACTCGCCGACCAGGTGACCGCACGCACGACGACACACACACACACACACACACACACACACACACACACAGACAAACAAAGTGTAACACGTGCTCTGGTCTCTGCAGGCGTGTGGGTTGACAGACAACGACGTCCTGACCATCAGACTGTTGAACGAGACGAGGGACATGTTGGACAGGTGAACGCCGCCGCTGTCGTCACTTTGGACGTGTGTGTGTGTGTGTGTGTGTGTGTGTGTGTGTGTGTGTGTGTGTGTGTGTGTGTGTGTGTGTGTGTGTGTGTGTGTGTGTGTGTGTGTGTGTGTGTGTGTGTGTGTGTGTGTGTGTGTGTGTGTGTGTGTGTGTGCGTGCGTGCGCGCGTGCGCGCGCGTGTGCGTGTGTTTTGTGACGTGTGTTTGTTTTGTGTTTCCAGTCCGGACTTCGCCACCGTCCTGAACGTCTGTCTGAACCGCGGTTTCTCCCGTCTCCTTGACAACCTGGCCGAGTTCTTCCGCCCGCCGCCCGGTGACTGCGCCGCCGCCCCCGACAGGTGAGTGACTGAGCGACACGCCCCCTGGTGTCCCAGATCCACATATCGAAATGATTAGAAATGTTAAACGTGTGACATTGGGTCTGTGTGTGCGTGTGTGTCCAGTCTGTCCGTGGTCAATCTGCCGCTGGCGAAGATCATCCCCATCATCAACGGTCAGATCAACCTCATCTGCAGCGAAACGCCGAGTCACTTTGTTCAGGTAGAACCAGACGACATCTCACTCGAGTGTAAAACAAAAGATCAAAACGTTTCACGCTTCCAGCTTCTTTTCTTTTTCTTTTTCTTTTCCCTCGTCGACCGAACCACGAATCATTAGTTTGTATTTGTTCTTGTTTGAAACGTTACAACACATCGTGTCCTTCACTGCAGGTCAAAGTTCGTTCGTTGGATTTTCAGAAATCTGGGTGAAGGTTTCTTTTCTTTTCTTTCTGTCTGTCATAACTTCCCTCCTGCTCTTTTGCTTTGTTTCCTCTCTTTCTTTCTTTCCTCCTTCTTTCCTTCTCGTTGCTTTTCTTTTTTTAACTTCTTTCCCACCTTCTTCTCTCCCCCCTTCCTTTGTTAATTTCTCTCTTTCTTTCCTTCTCGTTGCTTTTCTTTTCTTAACTTCTTTCCTTTCTTCCTTCCTTTCTGTCCAACTTCCTTTCTTCCTTCCCGTTCTCCCTTTTCTGCCTCATTTTTTCTCCCTCGTCTCTTTTTCCTTCCGTCATCACCTTCTTCTACTGTTTGTTAGTTTTTTTACTTCTTTCCATCGGTGAGCGACAGCGTTGCCCCGTCACATTCATCATCATAAAACCCTGCCTGTCAATTCCCAGTTAATTATTTATTAAGATGAGATAAGATCTGTACTTGATCGACCCACAGCTGCAAAATTACAGCAGCAGGTTTCACACGACAACACACCGTAAAAAATATACAAAATATACAAAATATACAAATAAAAAAAATACGGAAATAAATGTAAAGAACACAAATAAAAGCTCAGTTTTGTGCACAGAAGCAGAATATAATAATAATAAAAATCCTAAACGTATATTCTCGCGTTGTGCTCTGCAGGATCTGCTGCTGAACGACCAGGTGAAGGAGTTCGCAGCCAACGTGTACGAGACGTTCAGCGCGTCGCCGGACTTGCAGAAGTAAAAACCCTCCACCGATCACGAGGAGCAGAAGAAGAAGAAGAAGACGTGGACTCGTTCACTCCTCCTCTTCCTCCTCCTGATCTCTGTCGGACGATTTTCTCCTCGGCACCTCGCGGACGAATTCTGTGAACCTCTCCGTGATGGATTACTACTGAACTGGTCGCGGAGAGAGAAAAAAAAAGACCCGTAGTCGCTGCAGAGCCCCGTGATCAACCCCCGGATGAACCGCTGCATCATGGGACAACCCGGTAATGTCGTACAAAATTGACCCCGAGGTGGAAAAAGAGCGGGGGGGGAAACGCTGAAGCTGTCGGCGAAGGAATCGGGCGCCAACGTGACGGCGTCGGTTTCTTTTATGATTTCCCCCTTTTGTGTATCTGTTTGTTTCTACGTCTGTGATTCCAGATCAGAAGCGTTCGACACACCGTTGCTGGGTGTCTCCTGTATTTAATTTCCATGTACAGCCGAGATATTCCAACGTCTGAAACTCAAACGATCCCAGAGTGAGAAGACGAAGCGTCGCCGGTGAAACACGTCGTCAGAGACTTTCAGCTCGTTTCGGAACCGAGAGACAACGACGAGTCAAAAGAGTCAGAAATACATAAATGACAAAATAAATAGTAGAACATTCAGAAATTAAAACTTGTTCAGTAAAACACTTCACAGTCTATAAACTGGTGAGAGGAGATTTTTGTTTCTTCAGTGTAGTTTGACCTGCAGGTGGCGCTGTTCTTCTTCTGCTGCTGCCGTGGGAGAATCTGCTGTTTGTGGAGGAATTCATTCCAGATAGATTTTTTTCCTCCAGTTTATTTAAATCAGATGTAAACTTCCATCCTCGTCAGTATCCACGTCACAGAGAGCTGCAACAGTTCATAGATTAGTAATCGATTACTAAATTAATCGCCAACTATTTTGATAATCGATTAATCGGTTCAAGTAGTGAAACATGAAACAAAAAAGTGAAAATTCTCTGATTTCAGCTTCTTAAATATGAATATTTTCTGATTTCTTTGCTCCTCTGTGACAGTGAACTGAATATCTTTGGTGTGTGGACAAAAACAAAAAATCATCTTGGAGTTTTGGGAAACATGATCAACACTTTACCACATTTTATGGACCAAACAACTAATCGATTAATCGAGAAAAGAATTGACAGATTAATCAGTAATTAAAATAATTGTTAGTTGCAGCCCTCATGTCACATTTCGCAGGAGCGAGCGTCATCATTATTATTATTATTAAATTTCTTTTAGGGCTGCGACTAATGATTACTTTCATAATCGATTAATCTGTTGATTAATTTCTCGATTAATCGATTAGTTATTTGGTTCATAAAATGTCGATCATGTTTCCCAAAACCCCAAGATGATTTTTTGTTTTGTTCACACAACAAATATATTTAGTTACAGAGGAGCAACCAGAAAATATTCACATGTAAGAAGCTGAAATCAGAGAATATTCACTTTTTTATTTCATAAAACTACTTGAAACGATTAAATCGATTATTAAAATAATTGCCGATTAATTCAGTAGCTGTTGCAGCTCTAATCTGTTTCCCACTCGTCGTCTCCTTCAGTTTTCCCTCTCTCTTTTTTCACATTTATAGAAACGTCACTTCTCGAAGAGAAAAAATTGTTATTTGTTCTAATCACGAGTCAATTTTGCGATGAATCCTTTTGTCCATAAAATGCCTGAAAATTGTGCTAAAACTTCCCGGAGACCAACGTGACGTCGTTTTTTTTAAACGGAAGAAAAGTTACTTAAAATTATTATTATTATTATTATTATTATTATTCCATAACTAACACATAGTTGGTTAATGAATTTCCTGTCGGGTCTGCTGCTTTCACGCTTTTCACTTTTCCGTTAACGTTTGATTTGCCATCAAGTCATAAATCAGGTTGTCGCTGATTGAACCCACGTCTGCAGGTGCGTTTGTTTCGTGTCACACTTCCTGGTTTCAGCCACTTTAGCTTTTCTCAAATCTTTCTTTTCCTCATTTCCTTCATTTCATACACTACTCATGAAAAATATTCTCTTCCGTCAGAGCACAACTGTAGTTCTCTCCACTCATCTGGACCAAGTCGTTTCTGTTTTTCTTCAAAGAGTTATCTCACCCCCGGTGCCACACAGGTGGGGTCAAGAGGTCATGAAAAGTTTACCCTCAGAAGATTTATTCAGCTCATAGTTCCATATCTGTTTGGCCTCATTTAAATACAAAACAACGTCCAGTGATAAAAGAATAAGAATTAAGTAAACGGTGACGGGACGGTCGGTTTCGTCCGGACGCGTTCACGTTTAAAAAACCCGTCAGACCGTCGGCCGTGTTAACTTTTTACCTCCTGGTCGCTCGGCAACACGACAAACGACCAAGGTGAGAATGTTAAGTTCGTGCTGCAATGACGACAGCTGAAATGTATGTTTGTAGCAAAATTAATGAAGAGATAATACAGTGAAAATAAAAATATGATTTCATATACACGTTTCTTTTCTCTGTGCATGTCTGAGAGGTGTCGTGTCCACAGGGGGCGCTCTCCTGCAGCAGGGAAACAATAATGCATCTTGGGAAATGACGACGCTCTGACTCAACACGTTGGAAGAAAGACGATGCTACTTCTTAATTAGTGATGAGCCAATGTGGGGGAAAACATTTTAATAACCCAAACCTGGAGTGTGATGATGATGATGATGAAAATGAAGACAAACCACTTTGTTTCCACTGAGGATTTTACAGAGAAGCAAATATAAATGTATTTTCCATAATTAATGCAAAAAGCTCATAACAGTAAATGATAGATAAACACATACATAGATAAACATATATATAGATAGATGAATAAACAGACATATATATACACATATGTATATAGATAGATGAATAAACAAATAGATATATAGATAAACAGATAAATATATAGATATATAGATAAACAGATAAATATATACCTGAATTCACCGTGACTCTGACACCCTGAAATCTGTCCACGTTCCAAACGCCACAAATCTCCCTGATTATTATATTTTTTGAATCTTGAATTTACGAGGCTTCTCTTTGGTTTGTATGACATTGAAGTACAACATGTTATTTTGTGTTGTCGCCACTCTTTTCCCTCACAGGCCCAACTTCTCCTCCAGATGTCTCTGTGGGGACCAACTCTTCTGAGTGGAGCCTGATGACGTCAAAAGTTCTTATCAGGACGAAAAGGTGCAAACAATGGAGAGAAAAACAAAAACCAGTGGACGAAATAATCAGCAGCTCGACAACACAGAAAACAACCGGGACGCAAATATTGAATCTACAAGTTTGGAATGAAACTGTAAGTGCACATAGGGAGGCGCACGTGTGTGTGTGTGTGTGTGTGTGTGTGTGTGTGTGTGTGTGTGTGTGTGTGTGTGTGTGTGTGTGGATACATGATGACATTCATTTTCTTCCTGGTTTAACGTGACTCAAACAATGACTTCATCCGCTCTCTTCTCTCTGACATTTTACCTTATAAGGACGAGGATGAAGAAGAGCTGAGTGGTTGTTTTTATTTCTCTCCCCCTCTGTCAGTGTGAGGATACATAAAAATATATATACACATACACATATATATATATATATATATATATATATATATATATATCACATAGAAGTGAACTGTGCTGCAGCCGCGTGTTGTAACAGGACTTTTTCTTAAAATCCTTTTTTCGTGACGAAAGCGGAGTTCCATCCTTGAACAAAATGGTGACGACACCGAGTGTGATGAAATGAGTGTGATGAAATGATGAAGTGTGACTGAATTATTACGATCACTGACCTGCTGCGTCTTACGACATCTCTGTCACTCCAGATGTTTTTATCACTTCCTGCAAATTTAGGTTTTCTGTGTCCAGTTATTCTACTGTTCCATTTCCTTCGTCTAAAATTTAAAAAAACAACACAAATATTGCAGCATCAACAGAATCTGTCCTCAGCGACAAATATATTCATTTTCATAAAGTAAAGAGTCCAAGTTCCCGAACACCACCCAAACCCCTGAGAATGTCATTTTTTAAAAATATTTATTTATTTCATTTTCTGTCAATTTTATCTTTCTAATGAGACATTTAAAAATAATATTGCACGTCGCTGGGGATATGATTCTTTTCTGTTTTTTAAAAAGTCAAGTTTAAAGATGTTTATTTGTAATCCAATTATTGAATCCACGTTGTCACGTTCCCCTGATTTTTGTCCCCAAACATCGGGTGAGTCTCCACAATGTGACTCTGTGATCGGAAGAAATGAAATAAAAAAATTCCGAACCTCTCGACCAAAAATCCGGCCTGGACCAACCAGTGTGTCTGTACTTTCCAGAAAAACAAAACTGTCAATGTGACGGTCTGATCGCACACACACACACACACACTTTGTCAGATGGACGGTTAATAAATAGCCACATGATGACAAACGCCATGTGGTTTGACACACCGTGTGTGTGTGTGTGTGTGTGTGTGTGTGTGTGTGTGTGATGAGTTTCACCACAGAGCTGCAGCCTCACGACCTCGTGACCCGACAGACGCTTGAACGCTGACCGACAGTCGGCAGAGGACCAGACGTCCCGTGACACTGGGCCTCGTCCTGCTGACCAAATCTTTTTAATTTCTTTTTTCGCGTCTTGACATAGTTTCTCTCGTAGTCATGCCGACAGCAGAATTGGAGGCTTTGTTCTGTTCTGAGAAAAAAAAGGCCTCTGTTTGCTGAGTCACGTTCGACACGAGCAAATAAACAGTTTCAGCTCAAATTCCTCCTGCGCCACATGACAGCGTGTCACCGTTGGAACTGTTTCCTGTTGGTTGTTGCTCCACAGAGGCCGCTCGCCGCCGCCCGGTCGGTGGCACAGAGCCGGGGAATCCCCCCCTGTTGTCGAGCTGAAACGCGTGGAACTCGATGGAGGCAGCAGGGACCTGGTGCCCTCGTCCCCGATGTGTGTCGGAGACTCGGAAAAACATGATGTGCTGCAGGTTTTGTGTTGAAATGCTGTTTAAAATCCCAGCCAGTCGTCTTCATCAGCTGTTCAGGTCCGACAACCCGAGGCCAACTCTGATTTCCTGGTAAAAACCAAACTCAACGTCAGGGTCTTTTGTTGTTGTTGTTATTTTACTCAAATGTCACATCGCTGTTAGTGTCAAATTTTTGCCCCTAAAATATCTTTATTTTAATCCGCACTTCCTCACATTTTCAGCAGCTTCATGTTGCATCAAGTGCCAGACGTACAAATAATATTAAAGATTGATCATTTTAAAAATGTCTCTTTACTGTAATTATGAAGGATTTGCAAAGTCAGATGTAGTTCCAGTTGAATGACTTCTACAAATCAACGTGATGTGAATTAGAGTGAATCAAAGGGATGTGTGTTGTTGAGGCAAACCTGTGATTTACAAAGTTACAACATACTTTAGAGTTAATAGAGTCAATACGTGTTTACACAAGACAAGTGGTGAGTCCCTGGAATAAAACAGAGATACACTCAGAGATATCAACCACTGAAAGATTCTTTTTTTTCTTTTTAAACCAAGATCCATGAATTGGGGAATTGTTGAAAATGTTAAAGAAAGTGATGAAACAATTCCTGGATCCGTCCCTTTGTCCAGATCCATGCAAAAAATTGTTCCAAGCTTCCTTCCTACGATTTTTCGTAATCATGCTGACCGACCCACCTACCTACCAACCAACCAACCAACTGACCAACCACACAACCAACCAACCAACCAACGGACCACACAACCAACCAACCAACCAACGGACCACACAACCAACCAACCAACCAACGGACCACACAACCAACCAACCAACCAACCAACCAATCAACCAACCAACCAACCAACCAACCAACCAACCAACCAACCAACCAACAGACCACACAACCAACCAACCAACCAACCAACCAACCAACCAACCAACCAACCAACCAACCAACCAACCAACAGACCACACAACCAACCAACCAACCAACCAATCAACCAACCAACCAACCAACCAACCAACCAACCAACCAACCAACCAACGGACCACACAACCAACCAACCAACCAACCAACCAACCAACCAACCAACCAACCAACCAACCAACGGACCACACAACCAACCAACCAACCAACGGACCACACAACCAACCAACCAACCAACCAACCAACCAACCAACCAACCGACCATACAATAAACCGACCGACTGACCTACCGACCGAACGACCTGCCGACCGACTGACTTACCGACCGACTGACCTACCGACCGAACGACCTGCCGACCGACTGACTTACCGACCGACTGACCTACCGACCGAACGACCTGCCGACCGACTGACTTACCGACCGACTGACCTACCGACCGAACGACCTGCCGACCGACTGACTTACCGACCGACTGACCTACCTACCGAACTACCAAACGACCAACCAACCAAGCTACGTACCAACAAGCCAACCGACCAACGATCTACCGGCCAAGTATCAGGTACAACACAGACTCTGGTTGCTGCATGAATCCATGTGGATGTAACCAAGACAATCAGCCAAACAGAGATTCCATTTCTTTCTGTGAGACCTGCTGAGCGACACGGTGACTCAGGTCATGTGATCTCTGAGCCGGCATCAGGGTTTATTCTTTTTTACATCATCCCAGTGGTTCACGTCCTACAGCTCGAGTCAGCGTTTGAAATGTCCCCTCAGTGGGACAGTTTCTACCGGGAGAGGGAGGAAGTCAGGTGTGTGCTTTGTTCTGAAACTTTCCAGCATCACACAATGACTCAGCAGTTTGATTTTTTCACGTTTAACTAGTTCACCATGAACTCAGCTGTATGGTCATATTTCAGTTTCGTTCACGTTCGCCTTCAATTTGGTTCCAGGACATATTTCAGGTTTGTCAAAGTTCTTATTTCAGGTTCCTTGCAGTTCGGATTTCAGGTTCATATTACAGGTTTCTGATCGAAATTTGTATTAAAATTTCACGTCTGTGTGGTGCCGACTCCGCCTGCCACCAAGTTTCATAGAAATCCATTTTGTAGTACTTGCGTAATCCTGCTGAGAAAAAACAACCAGCCAACCAACAGACAGACAGACAGACAGACTGACAGACAGACTGACAGACAGACTGACAGACAGACAGACTGACTGACTGACTGACTGACTGACTGACAGACTGACAGACTGACAGACAGACAGACAGACAGACAGACAGACAGACAGACAGACAGACAGACAGACAGACAGACTGACTGACTGTACTGACTGACTGACTGACTGACAGACTGACAGACTGACAGACAGACAGACAGACAGACAGACAGACAGACAGACAGACAGACTGACAGACAGACAGACAGACTGTTAGACAGACTGACAGACAGACAGACAGACAGACAGACAGACAGACTGACAGACAGACAGACAGACAGACAGGGTTTCACCCTACTACTCGCACTTCTGCATCCACCACTACTACTGGAGCTGCGACGTCTCGTGTTCCTGTTATCTCAGACTGAAACAACATGAAGACCAGTTTGGCCTCGAGACAGAAATAAAAAGAGAACGAAAAAACACGAGCAGAAACTGAACAATCAGCTCAGATCTGCAGTTTGAAGCATCATCATCAGCGGAGAGAGGATGACCGCTACAGTACACAGAGAGGAGGACAGGTTGGGTATCAACCGGACTCCATCGCTCTCTGGGTTGAAGTTGCTGCTTCAGCGGTGACTCATCTCTACTGGCAGTGAATCATACGAAAAGAAGAAAACACTGAGATCATCCTGCCATCTTTGATTTCTCACTCCACTCTCACTTTTCTTTCTGTGTCCTTCCCTTCTCTCTTTCTCAAGACGAGCATACGATCATCATCGTCTCATCAGCCTCGTCATTTACCGTAACGGTATAGTGAGAACAGGCTCAGGGCATCTGTGTGTGTGTGTGTGTGTGTGTGTTTCTACATTATTGATTCCCTCTGAGCTGCCGCGAGCAGGGAAGCTAATCTGTGTGCCGCGCTCCGATTGGCCGTCCGCTATCAGGCCTCATTACCTGATAATCCCGGGCCGCTGCCGATTGGATGCCGCGAGAGCGACCCTCATTAGGAATTCAAAGATGACACAGAGTGAGGTCATCAACTCGCTGCTGATCGGAGAGAGGTGATGTCACCTCACCTGAGCAACGAGATTGGACCGAAGTGACAGAGAGACAGAGAGGGATGGATGGATGGAAGGATAAAATAAAATAATATGAGATGAGGTTAAAAAATGAAATATGTATATGTAAAAGATGAACATGAGATTAGATGAGATGAACAAAGAGATGAGGGGAAATCAAGTGAGATGAGAAGCGATAAAATAACACAGTAAAATAAGATGAATCTGGATGATATGAGAATATTGAAATACATTGAAATGTATTAAAACGAGACTAGATAACAAGAATTGTTACATGAGATAACGTGATATGATAGAAATGAGATTATTGTGAGGAACATGACGTGAGATGAGATGAGGTATTAAAACATGACGAGTGAAATGAGAAAGTGTGACAAGACAATGACGAGATGAGATGATGTGAGACCAGGAGAGAGAGAGAAAGAAGTTTGACAAGTCAGATGAAATGAGACAATGAGCACGACAGGAAATTAGAAGATATGAGGTTGGATCACAAGAGGAAAGATAAAAACGAGGAAATTTGATGACTAGATGAGAAATTAGAGGTTCAAAATTGAGATATGTGGGACGAGTAAATGATTTGATGAACATGAGATTAGATGAGAGGAGATAAGATGAGGTGAGATGAGGTGAGATGAGATGATATGAGATGAGGTGAGGTGAGATGAGATGAGATGAGATGGGGTGAGATGAGGTGAGATGTGATGAGATGAGGTGAGATGAGGTGAGATGAGGTGAGATGAGATGAGATGAGGTGAGATGAGGTGAGATGAGGTGAGGTGAGATGAGGTGAGATGAGATGAGATGAGGTGAGATGAGATGATATGAGATGAAATGAATAGGTGAGATGAGATGAGGTGAGATGAGGTGGGGTGAGATGAGATGAGATGATATGAGATGAAATGAATAGGTGAGATGAGATGAGATGAGATGAGATGAGATGAGGTGAGATGAGGTGAGATGATATGAGATGAGGTGAGATGAGATGAGGTGAGATGATATAAAATGAGATGATATAAGATGAGATGAGATGATATGAGATGAGATGAGATGAGATGAGATGATATGAGATGAGATGAGGTGAGATGAGATGATATGAGATGAGGTGAGATGAGGTGAGATGAGATGAGGTGAGATGAGATGAGGTGAGATGATATAAAATGAGATGATATAAAATGAGATGAGATGATATGAGATGAGATGAGGTGAGATGATATGAGATGAGATGAGATGAGATGAGATGAGATGAGGTGAGGTGATATGAGATGAGGTGAGATGAGATGAGATGAGATGAGGTGAGATGAGGTGAGGTGAGATGAGATGAGATGAGGTGAGATGATATGAGATGAGATGAGATGAGATGAGATGAGATGAGATGAGGTGAGATGATATGATATGAGATGAGATGAGGTGAGATGATATGAGATGAGATGAGATGAGATGAGATGAGGTGAGATGAGGTGAGATGAGGTGAGATGAGATGAGATGAGATGAGATGATATGAGATGAGATGAAATGAGATGAGATGAGATGAGGTGAGGTGATATGAGATGAGGTGAGATGAGATGAGATGAGATGAGATGAGATGATATGATATGAGATGAGATGAGATGAGATGCGATGAGGTGAGGTGATATGAGATGAGATGAGATGAGATGAGATGAGGTGAGATGAGGTGAGATGAGATGAGATGAGATGAGATGAGATGAGATGATATGAGATGAGATGAGATGAGATGAGGTGAGATGAGGTGAGGTGAGATGAGATGAGATGAGATGATATGAGATGAGATGAGATGAGGTGAGATGAGGTGAGATGAGATGAGATGAGATGATATGAGATGAGATGAGATGAGATGAGATGATATGAGATGAGATGAGATGAGATGAGGTGAGATGAGGTGAGATGATATGAGATGAGATGAGATGATATGAGATGAGATGAGATGAGATGAGGTGAGATGAGATGAGGTGATATGAGATGAGATGAGATGAGATGAGGTGAGATGAGATGAGATGAGATGAGGTGAGATGAGGTGAGATGAGGTGAGATGAGGTGAGATGAGATGAGATGAGATGAGATGAGGTGATATGAGATGAGATGTGATGAGGTTTGTACACATGACGAATGAAATGAGAAGGTCTGACAAGACAATGACGAGATGAGAAGATGACCAGGAGAGAGAGAGAGAAGTTTGACAAGATGAGAAAAGTGAGATGAAATGAGAAGATGAGAGGAGCACGACACAAAATAATAAACACGAAATAAGAAGATATGAGGTTGGATCACAAGAGGAAAGATTAGATAAAATAAATCAAGATAATCCCTAATTCGTCCTCATTTGATGATGAGATGAGAAATTAGAGGTAAAAGTGACACAATGAAATTAATTTCATGATACATTAAAATAAATGAAGCTAAAATGTTGATAATAAATTTAGTGTTATTGGGAACTTATTTGAGTTCATTAGCAAACTGTATTTCACACTTAATAATGCCTTATTTTTAAAAATGTATTATTAAATATTTTTACCTTCAAATTTCGATACTTTTTCTATATATCTATATTTGTATAGTCTTCTTTTAATTTTTTCCAAATACTTTCTCAGGGAGTGTCATCGCACTTTTTGTTGTGCTGCTGTCTGCAGCAGCACAATAACATCAAATAGTTTATGATGAAATATTTTGGGTTATATGACAAAAATGTAAAAAAGCAGAATCTGTCTTGAGACTTTAAGTGTTAAACTGTTGTAAACTCAGATGAGATTTCACAAACGTTGACGACGCACTTGACCTGATGTGAAACAACAGCGGTCACGTGACGAGACGACTGTGAAACTGCGGGATTATGAAACTATGAGTTCACAGAAATCGTAAACAGAGTCACGTGTTCACCAGGCCTGTGAAAATCTGCAGCGTCATGCGACCTGAGAACAAGAGAGAGAGAGAAAAAGAGAGAACAAACTAAAAGACCTCTCCGTCGCTGGGAATAAAACAAGTCATGTTGAGTCACCGGCCGTTACCCGGGCGACGCGGCGGCTGTCGGGGGAAAACAGGCACGTTTGTTTTTCCGGTGTTTTAATCTGATATGGAGACGAGAAGCGGGCAGATTGTCTTCGTGAGAAACGAAGTGGAGGTTAAACTTTAACTTTAAACGAGGGAACAGGAGTGATTGAATACTGGAGGTCAACGTGGTGTAAATATTAAAATATACGTGACATATGTTTTCTTTCCCTCTGAGTTGTCGTATTTATCTTAAATACTTATTTTTGAATATGTATCTTTATTATTGTGGCTCCGCGCCGGCTGGAGGCGTTATGGATTGTGTGTGTCTGTACTGTACATGTGATTCATACTGTACTGTTCGACTCTCCGTCCCATCTATTGATCAATATCTCCTGATCGTCTCGAGGGGAGTTCCTTCAATCTTGGTACAAAGGTTCACTTGGACTCAAGGAGGAAATACAGGGATGTTTTTTTCTTTCGTGGTCAAAGGTCACTGAGACGGTTTTTGGACATAACTCAAAAATGACTGAGCTGATTGAGACCAATCTTTGAAACTAATAGGAGGGAAATAGGATGTCTCCAAAGGTCAAAGGTCAAATTCGCTGTGTCATCACAATCTCACCTTTCCGGGGATTATTTCGACGAATCAGGAAGCTCCGTGCGACTCGACTGTGGTGGCGGCGGCGTCCAATCACGGGGCCATAGCTCTGTGCGTCTCTTGTTATATTTAATAGTAATGAATAAATATAGAACAATACACGCAGGTGCTAACATTAGCCAGTGGCCCAGATATGTCATCTATGACTACGGGGTTATTTACACGGTGACATGTTAATACGCCCCTTATAATATCCACGCAGGTGATGTCATGTCTTTTTACACCGAAGCCTTTCACCTCTCGTACGAGACGAATAAAGATCAAGTAGTGTCTCAGCGTCACCGATACCTAGAACTGTGTGTGTGCGTCTGTGTGTGTGTGTGCGTCTGTGTGTGTGTGTGCGTCTGTGTGTGTGTGTCTGTGTGTGTTTTGCAGCTGCCAAGGCCACAAGAAAAAAAAAACAGTTTACACACAATCTATAAATAACGATGAGGATGTGACGCCACGTCGAGGCCGAGAGATTCCGAGAGAGGCCTGGGAATCCTGGGACCCGTCCCGTTCCAAAACGGCGTTCCCTTCAACGTCTCCTCACTCCCTCGACTCTTTACACTTCACTTCATCTCCGAGTGCGGAGATTTTAAAAAATCCTTCCGAGTGAGTGTAATGGAGAAAAATATCTTTAATTACACTTGAAAACAAAGGTGACTGTGATTTTTGATATTTTTTTAAAAACCTCTGTTTGTTTGACCAATAAATAAAACTTATATAACTCATTTATTTGGATTTTGTCGTCATGCTTTTCTCAAAACTGTCTCAATTCGTCAAAATAGACAAACATTACAAAGTGAGGACTTGATTCAGCTGAGAAAGAGGAGATCGCGTCAGGATCCCACGCCGAGCAGGGAAACCAGTGGAGGGTGTGAGCTCTTCAGAATGGGACGCGGCCCCACACCTAGAGGTTTCCCTCCGTCACTCGTCGGCCTGTTTGTCTCTCTCGGGGCTGGAAGCCCGGCGGGGCGTGAAGGCGTTGTCGCCACGGTAACATAGCCACCCAAAACACCCAAACAGAGGGCGGGGCCTGCGAGGAGCAGAGGGCGGGGCCTGCGAGGAGCAGAGGGCCCAACAGGCCTCGGCCGGGGATCGACTTACCCACAAGTGAACAAGGCTCCAGCAATGAAAACCAGTTATGCAACCGAGCGACGAGTTTTCTCCTGCAGCGGCACAAGTTTGTGTAATAAGAACAAGATATTAGTTTCCCATAATTCTTCCCTTTTGTTGGCGACGTGTCTGTCGCCGGTCGAAGAGAAGCAGCTCCGCATCTGTTGGTTGAATCATCGCACGAAAGACTTTATGTTGGGAAATAAATAATGTGGGATTAATGGTGGGGAACGAAGAATGTTCTGAGACTCTCAGAGAAACAAGGAAAGGAGCAAAAACTAAAGTGTGCGCTTGTGTTCCTGCGGCAGGACGCGGAATCCAGCCTCACATTTGAGAAGGATTAAAGCACCTTAATGTTTTTGTTTTTGATTCCCGACTCATCTTCCACAACTCGTCGTCGTCTTCTTATTTGAGCTCTGACATCGGCGTCAGCCGACACGCAAAGTATCTGAGGAATCTCAAAATACCTGTCGCGCTTCATTGTATCGCTGATCCCCATGGAAGAAACAAAAGATCGAAAGCTCGTACAGTTTGGATTATTCGGTGGCGCCAGGGCCGGGCCCGGGGCATCAGCGGCCTGAGCGGCTGCTGCCCGGGCCCCCCCCGGCCCCCGGCCCCCGGGAGCCTATGGAGTTAAAGATAAACACATGAGATTCGGTGCAGTTTGTAGTTTCTTCATGTCGCTGCTCTGACGCCACACAGACACAGAGGGTCGGATTTAACAAACCTGAAGTAACAGTGAACTTCTCGCGGTTGCTTCGCACCAGGTTCTTACCATCGTGTCGCAGAATCAGCTGCGAGGAAAATGATGAATTATAGAACAGACTCGAACGTCAGCGACACCGTTGCCAAGGAAAACTACCGGAAACGGTTTCCTCATCCTCCACATTCACTGTGAGACGCTCATAGGTTCTGTTTCTCTCTTCCTGGGAATTATATATTTCGATCATGTACATCCACTGTACGTCGGCTGGGTTAGGAAACTAAAGTTTCAACACGAGTGACGCAAGTTCCTAAATCTGTCGATTCGACGGCCGCAGAGCTCAAAATTCACACGAATATGATGAGCTCGACTCTTTAAACCAAACCACACACACACACACACACACACACACACACACACACGCACACACACACGCACACACACACACACACATGCACACACACACACACACACACACGCACA
The DNA here is from genome assembly GCF_022379125.1 of Scophthalmus maximus. Taxonomy (NCBI): domain Eukaryota; kingdom Metazoa; phylum Chordata; class Actinopteri; order Pleuronectiformes; family Scophthalmidae; genus Scophthalmus; species Scophthalmus maximus. Next base: position 18,891,435 of record NC_061532.1, on the reverse strand, counting down.
CACGCACACACACACACACACACACGCACACACACACACACACACACACGCACACACACACGCACACACACACACACACACGCACACACACACACACACACGCACACACACACACACGCACACACACACACGCACACACACACACACGCACGCACACACACACACGCACACACACACACACGCACACACACACACGCACACACACACACGCACAAGTTAAAATCCGTCATGCGTCCACATGAGGTCTCCTCCCGTCTCGGCTTCTGCTCACATACGCACGTTTTAACAGGACGTCAGCGTTTGGGTTTTGAAATGTTACGATGCGGCGGCGTTGCACAATCGACAGTGCGCCGAAACACGTAGCTGGTTTTTGTTGAGAAACCCGACGTGACGACGAACCCGCCTTAGTGATCTCTGGTAACGAGGCGCTCGGGGCTCGGCCAGTTTCCCTCGTGAGAGGCGACTGAATCGGATCAGTTCGGCTGAAAAAGAGCTTCATTTGAAACGCAGAAAGAAAAGAAGAAGAACAATAAAAACTTGTGCGAACCTGCGACGATGAAACTTTAATCATGACTCGCTGCGGGGCAACGGAGAGAAGAGATTCAAAGTTCACAGGAACTTTGTTCGTGTTGTTTTGACGGGAAACAGGCAAATTACTGAGAAACTCACTTTAAAAAAAATGTAATATGATAAAATAGCTAAAGTAAGTTGACCACACTTGATCGTGTCTTTTTTTTAAACCCTGAAAGTCCCATTTTTGTAAAATAATATACTATTTTACGACAAAATATTATTGTATCATTCACATATCAGAGGGGAAGAAACATAAGTTGACGGGTCAAAGGTCAGAGGCCCAGTCATGGAGTCTCTCGGGCCTATTAATAGATAACGTCTTAATGCACAGAGACAACCCCAAGAACGTGTGTCCTGGTTGCCATGGCTGCACAGCGATCTGATCACAGTTACCTGGAACAGATCGAGGATCAATAATAGACAGAAATGATTTATTAATTCTCATCTTTGAGGTGCGGGACGCCGAAATGTTCAACATGCAAAAAAACTAAAAACAAAACAGTGATTGAACATTCGAATAAGAATGAAAAATATCAGGAAACACAAGTTTTCCAACAAAAGTTCCTGGTTCTGCAACACAACTTTTTTGTTCCATGTCGAATTGGTGGAACTTTCCTACAAGGGAAAAAACAAATATGCCGCTGACGAGAAGGAAGCGAACGGGAGAGAAACTCGTCTGCAGCAGGAATGTGTGAGACGATCAACCAACCAGTTTTTCATTATTATTATAATTATTATGATTATTATGATGATATTGCTTATTTGGATATTTTCTTTGTGTGAAATCACAAAACCTCCTGCTGAACTTCTTCCTTGTTCGGGGTTTTACAGTGTTCAGCATGTTCAGTACTGTAGTAAGAAAGAAGAGTGTGTGTGTGTGTGTGTGTGTGTGTGTGTGTGTTTGTTACAGTGTGTAATGAAACTTGAATGAGCCCCCGGGGGGAAAACTGTTTCACTGCAGCAGCACGCGAGTCGACAAAAAACTACAAGGAGAGAGGAAGTTTTCAGATTCCACCTGCGGTGACGTCGTCGCACTGACTCACGCTGAGCTCGTGATTTCAGGTTTTTAATGAAATATTAATGGACTTTATTGAAACGTGTAAGATACAGACACAAAGGAGCAGGTACGAGAGGGGGATAGAGAGTTGGCTTCCGTCCAAACTGGCAACATCATGAAAACACACACACACACACACACACACACACACACACACACACACACACACACACACACACACACGTCACTGAGCAGGATAAGCCACGTACAGTAATCAAACAGTCGGAACAGTCTGTGCAGCAGTGAAGAAAAAGAAGAAGGGGGAAAAAAGAAATGACTGAACCACACTGGTTACTTTCCTCTTTTATAAGAAGAGCTGGCGGCGCCGACCTTTGACCCAGTCCACCCTGCTCACACTGCGACACACGCTCCTGCGTGATGACACAAGCGCACACAGGAAAATTATTCAACATGAAAAATGGTTTGTTCTTCATTCCTCCAAGTAGCCGGAAGAATTCACCACAAAGATCAAGTGCGGGTGCAGCAGCGTTCACGCGGCGGCTTGTAGGTGGCCGCAAAGAGACGCAGAGACAAGTGCACCGCGATCATGAAGCCGACAAGGAGCATGTGAGAAATGCAAAACCTCACAAAAAGAGACAACACTTCTTCAGAGGGACGAGAAGCGTCCTCACGATCTCCTCAAGGTCAAAGTTCACGAGGTCACTGTCACTTTACAATCTTCAGGCTGCTTCAAACGCTGAATCATCACATGGTTGTGATGATGATGATGATGAAGAATCATCGCCACATCAATCTGGTTTCGTGACCTTTAACCCCCCCCCCCCGTCTGTTTGTCCCCGTCAGTGGCACGGAGACCGGAGACGCTTCAGAAAAGGGAGGGAGAGGGAGAATAAAAAAGAAGTGAGGTGAAAAGTTTAGATGAGAGTGAAAGTGTGATGATCATACTGCTGAATATTATTGATTCTACATTTTTTGTTTCTTTGAACAAAGAGTACAAAATAAGAATACAGAGTGTAAACAGGAAAACAAAACTATATTCAAGTGAATAAAGAAGAATATGTTGAAGATATTGCACGTCGCAAATGCAATGACTGGAATTGGAACAAGCTGATAACATCTTTATGATATACGACATTGCCAGGCAGTTATGATATGATATATAACTTCTTGTTTTTTTTTGAGCAGCAGATTTAAAAACGACATGGACCAATTATTTCAGCCCCAAAGAACTCATTCAAATCTAATGAATCCTCTGTGTGGTTTATTATTTGACTTTAGAACACGGATCATATTCACTGGTATAAACAAGATAAAAATCACGTGGCGGCAACACATTTACAGGAATGTGGTGGAGAAGAAGAATGAGTCAGATCGAAAGTGCAAACGATCCCTACCAGCTGGCGTAAAAAAAAAACGTTTCACCACATTAACGTGTACAGTAAGAGCGTTATGCATTATGATAATCCATCAGTGCTGCGCCCCGCACCTCAGCAGTGGCGTGATGCTGTTCAGCATGGGAGGGGGAGGGGCAAAGATGGAGGAAGAGGAGGGGAGGGAGGGAGGAAGAGGAGAGGAGGGGGGAGGAAGAGGAGAGGAGGGGGGGTGGAGGGGAGGGGGGAGGAAGAGGAGAGGAGGGGGGGAGGAGGGGAGGGAGGGAGGAAGAGGAGAGGGTGGGGAGAGGAGGGGAGGGGGGAGGGAGGAAGAAGAGAGGGGGGGAGAGGAGGGGAGGGGGGAGGAAGAGGAGAGGAGGGGGGAGGAAGAGGAGAGGGTGGGGAGAGGAGGGGAGGGAGGGAGGAAGAGGAGAGGGTGGGGAGAGGAGGGGAGGGAGGGAGGGAGGAAGAAGAGAGGGGGGGGAGAGGAGGGGAGGGAGGGAGGGAGGAAGAAGAGAGGAGGGGAGAGGAGGGGAGGGGGGAGGAAGAGGAGAGGAGGGGGGAGGAAGAGGAGAGGGTGGGGAGAGGAGGGGAGGGGGGAGGGAGGAAGAAGAGAGGGGGGGAGAGGAGGGGAGGGGGGAGGAAGAGGAGAGGAGGGGGGAGGAAGAGGAGAGGGTGGGGAGAGGAGGGGAGGGAGGGAGGAAGAGGAGAGGGTGGGGAGAGGAGGGGAGGGAGGGAGGGAGGAAGAAGAGAGGGGGGGGGAGAGGAGGGGAGGGGGGAGGAAGAGGAGAGGGTGGGGAGAGGAGGGGAGGGAGGGAGGAAGAGGAGAGGGGGGGAGAGGAGGGGAGGGGGGAGGAAGAGGAGAGGAGGGGGGAGGAGGGGAGGGAGGGAGGAAGAGGAGAGGGGGGGGAGAGGAGGGGAGGGGGGAGGGGGATTTCCCGGATTCCCCGTGATGAAGAGGAAGAGAACACAGAGGAGGAGGAGGAGGAAGACCCACCGCTTCCCGGAAAGGATGACGTCATGTGGACCGAGACAGAGGACAAACAATAAATGATTACAACAATTATAAATAACAATTGGGCTGTAATAAAATTAAAAAAATATTTTTATGCTATTATTCACAGTTGCCCTTTCTATAAAAATAAAAAAATTCCCTGTATGTTGTTTTTTATGCATGAATATGAAAGATCATGAAAATAATTTTAAAAAATTCTGGGGGGGAATTTATGATAATTCAAAAAAGGGAAAAAAATAACTGTTTTTTAATATTATAAAGTCCAGAATGAATTTTGACCATGTTGCAGCAGAATAACTTCACGATATCTCCTTCTTCCTCCTCCCCCTCTCCTCTTCCTCCTCCTCCTTCTCCTCCTCTTCTTCCCCATCTCCTTCTTCCTCCTCCCCCTCCTCCTCCTCCTCCTCCTCTTCTTCCCCATCTCCTTCTTCCTCCTCCCCCTCCTCTTCCACAGCAGGAGCAGATCACGTCACCGCCCTTTTTCCTTTCCGGGAAATAATGCCCCTCATCCTCCCGACGGCTTGCCGGGCAACCGGGGGGGGAACGGGAAAAGACACCGTGGTGATGATGGGGAAGCATCGTCCTCCTCCTCTTCCTCCTCCTCCTCCTCCTCTTCCTCCTCACCGACAACAAGAACTTACCACCATCACCAAAGGCACTTTTTTTTAATTCAGTGCTGGGAAACAGGAAAGTTCACTTTCTGGATTAATAATAAAACATCAAATCCTTTTGTTCTCAATCTGTTTCTTAGTTCTTCCTCTCTCGGACACATCGACGCGCAGGCAGCACCATTTATGAATATGTGCCCTTGTTCCAACCATGTCACCATCATATCATCAAGAGAGAGAAGCCGAGAGTCGAGTTTTCAGCACCGGAAAACTGAAAAGTGGAATAAATTCAGCATCTGTTGAAAACAAAAAAACTCCCAAACAATCAAAACCATAAGATGCTCGAAAACTCTGCAAATCAAATGTGATGAACTGGTCGTCTGCTGATTATCTGCAAAGAGAGAGAATCTTAATCATAGTGGATCAGGCAGCGTCAGGACCTTCACTCATTTTATTCAATTCAATAACCATCATGGGACTTTTTATTGACTGTTCGTGTCAATAAACTGTGAGCGTGAGATACTTTTCACATACGTGTAGAAGTCAATGTCACATGCTGAGGTTCTTGATTTAAATGCAAAAAGAAATATAAAATGAAGTTAATAGTAAAGTCAAGTGGATTTTTTTGGGGGGGGAATTAAAGTCACATCACCTTAAGTCCTGATTTAAAAAAGAAAGAAAGTTTAAATGATCCCGAGAGAATTCCCGATTAACTGAGGAGGAGGAACTGTGAGTGCGTCTTTGTTTTTCTTCTTTTCGTTTCACTTTCTCTCTCAAAGACTCATGTGGTGAGATGCTGCCGCGTGTGCTGACGCTGCTCCGTCAAACTGAAACTCACACGAGGCCGGGTCGCTGACGTCTGCGGCTGAAAGCTGACGAAAACCAAACGGACTGCGATGTGGTTCAGGAGGAGACGGGGAAGTGTCGCTGTAAATACAGTAAAAAGACTGTGTTTTCTGTACTGACCAGCAGGGGGCGACTACGAGGCAATGACTCTACTTCTCACTTGATTTATAACGTCAGTGAAACATTTTCCTGAGGACTTTATGGTGTAATCTCTAGATTCAAGTCTTCTTCAATACATGATGTTTATTTTGTACATTGTGGTCAAATCGTCATCAAATTAACGACAAGGCACCGTATACAAATGGGGGGGGGGGGCGTGGATATAGTGTGATTGACAGCTGGTACCGTCCAATCGGTGCATGGTTGCAGGTGTAAGTGGGCGAGCTCTCAGTCAGGCCACACCCCCTGCTCCTCCAAATATGGTTACTACTGTTTTGTATTTTTAAAACAAGATGGCGCCGGCCAAAATACGAAACCACGAGGTTTCAAAATGGCCGCTCACAAACACAACAGGTGACGTCACGGTGGGTTGCCACGTAACAATAGATAACATGATTTCTTTGATTTTACTGTTCTATTGACTATCGAAATTAAAGTTTATTGATTTATTACCTTCACCGAGAAGGTCGTGTTTTCATCTATACGACTGTTTGTCAGTTTGCAAATTTTTGCGAAAGGGGGGCGGGGCAAAGAGGAAGCAATGAAACTTTGGAGTGGATCCAGTTAAACGGGCGGATCCAGGAATTTTTTTCTTTTCAATTTCTTTAAAAACATGGCGAGAAAGGGCGTTAGCGATCTCTGCTTGTTCATTACTAGAAATTATGCAACAAAACCTGAAAATACATTTACATCTATTACACATCTTTGGGATTAAAGTATCCTTTATAACCTTCTTTCCTCCAACTTTACGCCTTTAAAGTCAACTGTTTTATCTACAAAATGAGATTTCCAAACATTCAGAAGTTTTAATAATCTTGTGAAGGGATGAAGATTCTTTCAGCTCCTCTAATGACGTGGGTTTGACTACATACTGTACCGCCGCACTTCAACGTGTAAAAATAGAGAATGTAATATTTAGCTGGCGGAGTGAGTTCGCGCTCCGATCACATGGTTATTAATAGTCGACGGGGTCAGCGATGACTTTCACGTCGCAGCATCAATCCGGATCACCACACTGACCTCGTAAACTTTTCAACACCCGTCCGCCTGCTGCCTGAGGGAGACGCCACGTGTGTGTGTGTGTGTGTGTGTGTGTGTGTGTGTGTGTTTGCCACGTTCAGCTGCAGCAGTTTCTCGATTGTCTGTCCATCTAAAAATAAGAGGATACAGCCACAACCGTGTCATCTGTAATCGGACGCAGCTATTTTAAATGGGACGTTAACACTCAAAAGTGGAACGTGGTTCGTGTCCAAATGCCACAGGAGGAGGAGGTCGTGATCTTTGAACCAAAATCCGCTCGTTCCAACAGACCAACTGTAATAAGTGGATTCACTCGTGGAGGCAAAGTAAATCTGAACTTTGTCTGAATACAGGAAACGACGATCTCTCTCGTCCGCGCGAGTGCTTTAGCTCCGTATCAGTATTTAATCCCCGTCCACGCTGACACACCTGAAAGCGCGCGTCACGTGACCGCTCACGTACACTGAGCGTGCCGGTGTAAACAGGAAGTAGATCACAACAATGGCGGAAAGGACAGAGCAGGGGATCTCTTTCCTTGGATTCACACCGTTCAGCCTTCGCTGCTGGCGGGCGAGTCGTGACTGACGAGGACCAATCAGGTCGTGCGTCATCGTTTCCAAGCGTCTCTCTGTTTTTGGTCCGTCCACACTACAAGTAGCCCTGGAGTTTTCAAACTAAGACGGGATGATGAGCAGCAGCGTCGTCCAAACTTCCCTGTTTTAGTTGCTCTAAAACTCTGGGGTTAGCGTAGCCTAGCTGGGAGCTCATTTCATTTTTGGATTGTCTGGATTTCCTCCATTGGAAGTAATTCCTCCTGCCAGTCCAATCACAACCCTTCATCTGATAATGGGCGGGGCTTATACCGCGACGCGGAGAGAAGCGACTTTTGTAAAACAACCAAGATGGCTGCCGCGGACGAACCAGCATTTGACTAAAAGTATCCTACATTTTTCAAAATGTCTCCCACAAAAACGACAACACTGGTTCACAGACTCCGTGGAATCATCGTCACAGACATCACAGACGTCATCTCCTCTCTGCTCCGGTCTGTTGACATCTTTGTGTCGCTCAACAAGACGTCACGCGATTCGTCGCTCTCACTGGTTGTAGTTCTAACCAATTGCGTCTGGAGGCCTTTGGCTCTGCGTCCGTCGGTAACGCCTCATGGAACATCTAACATGAACCGAGGGGTCCCAGACGCATACGCATTTTGAGTATCAGTCTTTTACCACCCCAGGCTAGGAGTAGCGTGGACGGCAGGCGTACGCGTAGCAGCAGGGATGCGCTTGTGAAGTGACCCCGTGGCTTTGTCCTGTCAAATAAAGGCTTGATAAATGCCTTCTATCTTTAAAAAACAACGTAGTAACGTGGATGTAGCTAAAAGGAAAAGTTGTACAGATGACGTAATGACTACGTTTGATGAATGACTACGATTGGCCCAAATACCCTTGGTCCGATTACGGGGCCTCTGCCCCTGACTGGAACCGATCCTCTGCCCGAGTTCACACTTTCACATTTGGGAGAGACAATTTCCCCGCGGCAGCTGGTACAAAGCCTCCGCTCCACCGAATCCAGAGTCACTGTAACTTCTGCCCACGCTGTGATTTCCTCAGCGAGCTGCTGCGCTGTACCATCCGGTATCCGTCTGACATCGTTTCCCAGATCCGTGTCCCGGCAGCACTGTTACTGTGAAAAACCACTGTCGCAACATCATGGTTCGACTAACACGCGAACATTACAGCACACACACACACACACACACACACACACACACACGCCTGGCAACCCTGACCTCATCTGTGTCTCTTCACATGAACCAAAACCAAAAGAAAAAAACAGAACTAAAAGATGTGAACTACGTCCTCTGGGCAGTCACACACCAGACACTTACATGTTGTTTTTACATATTTATTGTCTAAGCTGATGATTGCTCTCTGGATGTGGCTCACTGATGCTTTTACATAATTTAAGTTCCCCAATAAAGTCATTTGAATTTGAAAAGGCGGATACATTTTGAGGAATTCAATGTATATAAATTCACTTTATTACACATGACTAATTATAAGAATGCAGTTTGAAGAAAGTTCAAATAATTCTATAATACAACGACAACTCTTTTGCTTTTTCTTTCTTTCTTCCAACATTCTTTTCCCGAGAACAGACGTTTCATCACCGTCCCAGATTTTCCGTCTTATCTCTAAACTCTCGACCCTGCGGAGGAAATCGCCCCGTCAGCAAAACAGTGGGTGAACTTGCCCTCTGAGGGTGAACTTTTCCACCCTCTGAGTGGGGCCTGATGCAGGGGGAAGATTATTAACCGCTTTATACGGCTTATTGCCGCGGTGACGCCCGTGTTTTATGAGCGCTGGACGAAAAAACATGGAGGCGGGCTTCCCCGGAAACAGATGTGGAAGTTTCTAGTTCAGTCAGAGATGCAGAAGTCATATTTCCTGCTGCGTCGTTCATTCCGGGTACAAAGTCGCCAACCCCCCAAATCGTACCAACGTATGTGACAATCTGTATTTCCACATTTCACAATTTCCAAACACATTTATTGCTTCTGGGAAAGAAGGCTGAGGTCGCTGAGAGTGAAAGTGAAAGTCTTTTTCTTTTTTTTTGTCAACTCAAGGCAGAAGGAGCTGGAAGTTTCTAGAAATGCAGCGGCGGCCGTCGGAGGCTTTGAACTGGAAACGACAGGAAGTGAATTGTTTTTTTTGCGGAGGAAGGAAAACAAAGAGAGAAGTGACGGCGGAGGAGGAAGCTCCTGCCGGTCGGGGTCAGAGGTCACGATCGGGGGGTTTTAATTCATCGAACCATAGCCGAAGAAAACACTGACAACTTCTGCTCAACCATTTGTCAAGAACTGTCAGTGATATATGTGAACTTTCAATTTTGTATTAAAGTTTGAGGAATAGTTAAGACAAGTTTGGGGAATGTGCTTCTTCTGTCCAAGTCCGAGTTAGATGGGAAGATAGAGAGGTCGTCCACAAATGGGAAGGTCGGCGGTTTGATCCCTGCCCCTGCCCCCCCCCCCCCCCCCGGGGTCTGAAGGCGAGACACCTCACCTCCTCAGATTGCCTCTGACGGGTCTTTGGACGTGTATGAATGTGAAGCGGGGTGAACAGCATCGCTGTACCAACGTGACATCATTTTCGCTGACAGTTTTTCTGTCCTAAGCAACTCACGTCGTATCAGAGGTACGACTGGTACGGCCGGGGAATCGAACCGCAACCATCTGCGCCAAAGTCAGTACCAGTAGTTAAATGGTAGAACTACACTTTAACTTGTACTGGCTGCGCGGAATTTTTCTTTGTTCCCTTTTTTTGTTTTTTACAACACTGAACAACTGTTTCGAACGCGGCGTCAATCCTCAATGACCCGACTCCATCAGAAGCTGCAAACTTCTGAACAAGCCGGAAGAAAAAATGGGAGAAAACTCAAGAGATGGTCCAATGTTATTATCCTGCAGCGAATATGAAAGAGACTGAAGTGATTATAACTTCAATACAACTGCTGGTAAAGAGTCACCAGTATCCGTACTGCTACCTCTACATTCACATATTGATCTTTCCACTAAGGTTATACTGACGAACTGGTACTGCTGCGGTACAAATAAGCGTCTCTGAGACTTCTAATGCCAAGTCATAACCAAAGACACAGCTTGGGCACTTTCTTTCTATTATCAAAAAAGGTATGAACGCTACATATATATTTTAGGGTTTACAAACACTCCCCTTCTCACTGGGCCCTCTCAGGAAATCCTCCATCTGTTCCCGCCCGGCGAGTAAACAAGATCAGCCGATTAACAGTGTCGTAGATTACAGCAAAGCCACTTCACCGCCACAGTTTCACACCACAACAGTTTTTTTTTTGTTTATTCGTTTTTAACAGGCAGCTCTGACTATACGTGTACACTGAATTTCATCCGGCAAGAAGATAATGAATAAATGAATTAATCAAAGTTTCTACACTTACCTTCCATCAGCCGAGCATCGGGGTCAGAAAGTTTAGAAAATTAAAAAATGTAAATCATCAGATGAAGCAGAGGAAAACACACCGTCACCATCATCCATTAATCTGCCTCTGGGTGTCTATCACCTCATAGATTTATTCCCCGGCTGCCGAGACGCAACCAGAGAATAAATAACCGCCCGGTGACGTTCGGCTCGAAGAGAATTATTCACTCGTTAGTGTGGAATTTCTGGAATGGAAATGTGTGTGAGTGTTTCAGAACAGAGGGGGAGACGCTTGTACTGATTACATTGTTTCATTCAGCTTTTTTGAAGGTTGATCATACTTGTACAGCGAGGGGGGAGTAGATGTGAGGAGAGAGAGGAAAGGGACGAACAGGAGAAGAAGAAAAAAGGGAGTGAGATTGAGAAGATAGTTTAGGGAAGATGAGGGAGGGGCAAGTGGAAAAGTGGGAAAGGGAGGAGGAAAGATGGGAAGAAAGGGAAGAAATTAAAGAAGAAGGAAGCAACTAGGAAGGAAGGAGACAGGGACAAGGAATGGAGAGATGAGATCAACAGGGAAGTGAAAAAAAGAGGAGAAAAGAGAGGGAGGGCAGAAGAAAAGGAGGAGAAGAAAGATTACAAATGAGAGGAATAAAAAAAAGACAAAGAAATAAAATGAGGATGAGGAGACAAGTGAAGGAGAAGAGTAAAAAAGATGGACAGAGTGAGGAAGGGGACGCGGAGAGAGGATGGATGAAGAGGAGGAAGAAGGAAGGAGATGAATGAAAAGAAAGTTGGACATATAAGGAGAGGAGGACAAAGTTGGACATACGGTGAGGAAGGAGTGGTAAGGAGTGGAGAGGGCCACAGAGG
>NC_061532.1:18742500-18875000 GCF_022379125.1 Scophthalmus maximus | reverse complement strand
TCGGCATCCACGCGGCTGTTACAAGAGAGTGGCGCCTCCCACTTCCTGAAACCGTAGCTGCTGTTTGGACAGGACTTAACATACAATGGACTGCACCTTGACATTGCATCAGCCAACTTTGTATTTTTATTTTACAGGTATTCTGAATAGACACAAGTCTAATTTAGTGTCTTGAGTTTTGTACCAAAGCGATTTCAAGGTGATCAAGGCACATGATAATCTAAATGACATGCAAGTGTGTAAAGACACTTTTTGTTTGGCGTTAAAAGATTGTGTGAGTGTATGAAAAACAGTATATTTATTGCGTAACTGCTGTCGTAGCTGTATTAACCCTGTCTGCTTGTCCTAGTTTAGTTTATACGACATGAACTATACTAAATCTGCTGCTGATAACCACTCAGGATGTATATATACGCTGGCTGCCGAAGTCAATGTCACACTGTAAGTTTAATATATTGGCTCGTTTAACAGCGGACATCTCAAACTAAGAGTCTGAGTAAAAGTTAGGTTATTGTCTGTCAACCGCGGCGGCAGTTAGCAGTCACTAAAGGGAAACGTAATTCGCAGGCAGGGTTTATAATTCTGCATTTAAAAAAAAACATTGTATGAATGCCTATATACTCCTATACGCAGATGATACTTTACTTTTCTTACACATTTGAAATTTGCTGTTTAGGGAAACAAATTTTGGATTGTATACACTTTAGTTATCACTGCGTTCCCTCTTAAACTAGTGTTGTTCTTACATCCTCTGTGACGATGAAGCTCCGTGAGTGTTATTTTTTCTACCAGAATAGAAAAAAATCCTGTACATATCGCGTTGACTGCGCATTGACGTTATGCTTCTGTATATAAACACCAGATGCCTCCTTTTGGTTTGGACATAGCAAAGAAAAAAAGGGTTGTTATTTTATATAAAAAAATGTATTTATTAAAAACAGTTAGTTTGGAACTTGGAAGTCTTGTTCACTAGATATCAATAGCTAGGTATCAGAAGTGTTGCGTCACCACCACCACCGTCTTTTCACACACACTTGACTCTGAAGTTACACAAGACGATATGCTGTGTGTTTAAGGACGCTATCAATCCACTAGCCAAATATTTCTCCCTCGGGGGGAAAATGTGGTTAATTGCGCAAACAGAAAGCGAGTCAAGAGAGTTCAGAGGCTTTGTTCTTTCGGCACAACGTGTTCAAAAATGGACGTGCATGCGAGCAAAACACTCGGTTCGTCCTCCGTCACCACTCATCGCCTTACGGCTGTGTACCGCCTCAGAAACTCTGCAACTCTGATCAGTATTTGAATGATTGTCAGCAAGTCACAACACCTCACCAGGCAGACTGAACGCCATTATTGCATACGAGCATTTATGAATCACTTCAAACGGTTCATACACAAGAAGGTCGATATAGTACGAGGTTTACACAAACAGCACATTGTAAGGTTCATGGTGGCGCCCAGGGACGTCGGACTTCGGAGAAGGTTCATATTGTTTGTGTGTTCGAGAGTCGCACGGCTATAAAGGGACGCAGGCGTCTGCGTGTGTTCATTAGGTTGTATGTTTTTTTTGATGTGGTTTTAAAGTTGTTTGTCGTCATGGCTACTGAGCACTACAGAGTTCGACTTGTGTACGTCCTCTGTTGCGCCGACGTCTTCTGCTACAGAGGGCGGTTGGTTTTCTGTCGCTGCTGCTCGACGGTTGCAGCATCATAGTCTCAACCAATAAACCGCAGGCTGTCAGGTATAACCGCACCGCTACCACCGAACGTGTACTTCTATCTTTGAGATGTCTGTCAATTTTTTTGTTTTGATACTTTGTTGATTAAAACTGTGTATTGAAATGACACCTCTCACTGTCGCGCTTTGCTTTTAAAGGACCCTGATTACTTTTATATATTCAAAAAGTAGCCAATGCACGTATATTATAGTGGTGTGTTGTTGTTGAACTAAATGTCAACAGTATAGTTTTTATTGTTTATTTATGAAATTTCACATTGATCGCAATACACAATATACTTTATTTACATCAGGAACCATATTTGTGAAGCTTATGATTGATAAATTATAATCAGGAAATGAGATCTTGATTAATCTCTGTGTTCGTCTCTGACGTTCGTGTTGTCTTGTCATTTCATTATACTGAAATATGTTTCTAATGTAAGACGCCTCTTCACCCACGTCACATATTCATCATTTAAAAAAAAAAATTACAAAATAAAACCAAATAATTAAATTTGACCATGGACTTGAATAATTTAAGAGCTCCCTCAGGGGCTGTAATTAGTTGTTTTACTTGAACATACGCACACACACACATTTTGCCACTGGGTTTCATCAGCACCAAGCGGACGACGGACATTAAACTTTTAATTTGGTGAGTCATACCTTTCTGCACATTCTTTGTTCTTCGCAAGAAAAAAACTCACCTCAAAAACATCTTAAATGCAAATGCGGAGCAGATGAGTTCTGACTGAAGAGAGAGAGACAAGACTGGACACGTCCCTCTCCAGAGAGAGAGAGAGAGAGAGAGAGAGAAAGAGAAAGAGTTGGTGTGTGTCATGCACCAGCTGCTCAGATATGACTCAATGTTTGTTATTTGTGAAGATAAGCTGTGAAATGCAGTTTCATTAACAGCAAAACCCAACTACTTAAACTATATTTCAAAAGCTGGATGTGCAGAAATGCACAACATACACTCTGGACTAACTAAAAATAATCACATTTTCAATTCGTCTTAACTTTAACCAATAAAATACCTTATTTTCTGCCATTTCGTTTTTTTTCTACACGAGTTGTGTCAGGTTTCATCAAATTGGCACATTTAACATTTTAGCGGACCTTATTGGAGAAGTGTTGAAAAACTAAAAAGCTGCAGGATATTCGGCCTGGTGGAATGTCTGGAAAGAGTTCTGCTTCTGATGAAAGACTCGTGTCTATTTCCTGAGCCAGATCAAACACGTCCGTGTGTTGACACTGTGACTTTACAAGAAGTGAGCTGTGACGCGGGACGGCGGTCGATTGTACAGCGAACGACCAAGGAAGTCAGTCAGTTTAAGTGACGTCTAATTACCCCCAATTACACAACCGGCTAGTCGGCACGAAGCAAAGACAGCGAGACACTTGAACAAACCACGAATGACTTGATCCAAGTCTGCAGGTTTCTGCTTGAAAGTTAAAAGTCAATCTATATGGTTGAGGAGGCCGTGTTCTCGGGCCACACGTGGCTGAGAGATCCCAATGTGATTGTTTTTTTAATGGCGGTTGGAAACCCAGCGTAACAGGTGCAATTTCTTTAGAGATGTGTTCAGTCGAAGCAAGACGACGACGTCGGGGCGAAGCGGCGCGATGGGAAAACGTTTCGATTTGCTTCTGTGTTGTTTGATACGCGTCGGTATGTTAATTACAACTTATAACCTGGAATCCCATTCCTCCGTCTCTACTCGCCGGTAGTTTCCTCCTGCTGCTGCTGCTCTGTTACACTGTCAGGCCTCTGTCACAGGTGACGTTTGGCGCTATTGTGTTGCGTTGTATTACATTATCGTATATATATCAATTAGAAAGATGAATGAGACTGGAATCGACATACCCCAGATGTGGATGCTGATGACCCACATTTATTTATATAGGCGACATGTTTCTACTTGCTAGGACAGGAGCAGCTACTCACAGTATTAGTTAGTGCGTCAAGCTGGAGCGTGTCCTGTGACGGCGTTGCCGTCGGGGGCTCCGGTCGAAGGCTGGTGAACAACAGAACACGGTTACAGTCACGGCAATGTGCAATTCACAGTTACAAAAAACAGAAATCTACGGTGGCCCTGAAGGTCAAAACACGACAGCGTTTCATCCAAACACAAAGCGAAATTTTGCTACAGTGATGAAATTAATTAAGCTCTTTTTGGACTTCTTCTTGAGCTCAGTTATTTTACGCAATGTTGCCGCGTGTTTTGGACCCTCAGGGCCACCGTAGGAACGTCTGCCAGTTGCATCGAAAACTCTCCACGTCCTTGGTCCTCGCCGACATACCCGCAGGAGATCGGATGGGCCCATCGTCGAGGAAATCAAAGGACAAGTTGGGTTTTTTTAAACTCTGCAAAATTGTGTCCGGAAACATTTTCCGGAGTTTGCTCTTTTCACAGAGTGAGATTGTCCGAGTCAGAAGAGTTCACACCAACAGGAAGATTTCTGGACTCTGCTGCGTAAAGATTCTGTTTACAGTCATCGACTCGCCCTCTCGCTTGCTGTGTGATTTTCCTTGCAGTATTCTCCCACGGGGCCTTTTCCGGAAAAAAATTACCAGGTGGCTCGGAGGGAAAAGTTCCAGAAAATGTTATTATGATGAGAAATACTGCAGATCTCAGTCGCACGGCAGGAGTAAAGTTTTCAGAGAAACCCGACGTGTTTCCAAGGCAAATCATTTTCTCTTCGGTTTCCCAATCCATTGTCAAATTAAATTGCCCGACCTCATTATATGCAAAATATGTTCTAGCGCTAAACTGTTTACCGAGCACTCGTGTGTGTGTGTATGTGTGTGTGTGTGTGTGTGTGTGTGTGTGTGTGTGTTCACTTGTTTTTTCTCTCTCCATCATCTGACACGCTCTCTGTGGAAAAGTACAGTCGGTTAAACGCACAAAGCTGAAGCCAAAAAATGGAAACGACACGTTTCAACACACCCCGAGTCTTGTGAAAAGCAGCCGACAGCGAGGCCGGCACAGTTCACGCTCAGTCCAGCTCCAAGGTCGTGACCGTCGATCGCGAGTTGCGTTGCCCAAGGCTCGGATCGAGGAAGTGACAAGGGTTACCAAAGGGTGAGGTCAAAACACAAAGAGAAACCATACCAATTTTGACAATTAAAAAAAAGCAGGGATAGATACAGATTTAAAAGTCAATAAATTTAAAACAATGTCTTCAGGTGAGATTTGAAACAGAGATTGAAGCGTCACATTATTATGCGTCTTATTTCTGATGGCAAGTTCCTCCACAGTTGCTGCTCCGTCCCCTTTTAGATCAAGTCGTCACTGTGGGACGTTGAAGAGAGATTTGTGTGATTAAAAATGAGGAATGGTCTTTTAGAGAGAAAGAAACGGTCAGGCCTCATGAAAGAAAATACAAATTAGAATGAACAGGGCTGTGAAGAGAAGAGAGGCTGGGATGGGTGTGATGCTTTGATCAGACTGATTTTATACCAGGAAGTAAAGATGTTTCTTTGTTTCCCTGGACTAAAAATCTAAAGTATTGTATTGTGGCCCACGTCGTTGCTCTTCCCACATGGGATATTGTCCAGCACGGGGGCAAAAGTACACTCCTCCCCCTCCGAACATATGAGGGAAGATGCTTTGTCATTCCCTCGACTGATACAACTCAGTCCCAAGCGGTGACTCATGCAGCGGCGGTGCAACATCCTGTGTGTTGCTGGTCAAAGGGCCAAAGGGCTTCACGCACCCAGTCAGAAGAATTGAAGGGCAACTAAATTAGGCAGGTGAAAAGTTATGAATTTGTGAATATGAGATACAAGAAAAAGGTTAAGGGGCCCCGGACACAAGACGCAGGAGAACAGGAAGTGAAATGCAAAATAAAACAGGAACTACCAAACTCGAGATGTACGAAACAGGCGGGATGTGAAGTAACAGAAACAAAAAGAATAAATAAAACACCAAGAAGTCCACAAAAGAAAAGCCAAGAGGCTTTGCGGAGTTCCCAAGAGTTCTTGGTCCTGGTGATGTGGTCAAGCTTGGTCGCTCCTGTCAGGTAAATTAAAAGTTCCAGGGAGCATTGTCAGCCGAGACGTCCCGGTGGTTTGAGACACTGACGAGGCAGAACCACCCTGACGGCCACTCATAGCAAATGAATGTGGAGGATGTAGCAAGGTCTTGATGAACTTTGGTGTGTAGGAAACTCTTTTCACTCGAAGGGCAGCTGCGATTTTACAGCAGCGCGTTTTCTGTTTAACCATCATGAGGGGGGACACGGGCAGATCATGATGCGTTTCAAGAAGACAGGAAATAGTTCTAAATTTAAAAAAAAGTGTGGGCATATTGCACCAGTGACCGCTTCGAGGAAAAATGGCTGCGACGTTGTTCGAGGAAGCAGGGCAACGGATGTCACATGTCACATGACACGTGACTGATGTGTGGGTGTGGAAGGAAATAAGAAAAATGCTTATAGGGGAAGGAAGGAGATCTTAATCGGGGGTCGGTGAGCTGCTAGATTTCCCGCATTAAGCGTAATCAGGGAACGTGTCTATGATCCCTGAGCCCTGTGTTCCATAACCTAACACAGGGCCTAATTTTGATGTAGGGGAAATTTAATAGAAATGAGGGAACATGGAGCTGAGGGAACATGGTGCTGAGGGAACATGGAGCTGAGGGAACATGGATCTGAAGGAACATGGAGCTGAGGGAACATGGGGCTGAGGGAACATGGAGCTGAGGGAACATGGATCTGAAGGAACATGGAGCTGAGGGAACATGGGGTTGAGGGAACATGGAGCTGAGGGAACATGGAGCTGAGGGAACATGGAGCTGAGGGAACATGGTGCTGAGGGAACATGGAGCTGAGGGAACATAAGGATCACCCCCATCATTTAGTGACAAGTGCATCTGTACGTCAGAAGAATCCACGAGGCCTATTCATCTCTTCCTATTGTTGCTCACAGTAACAAAACAGTCCAGTGATGAAATACCACAGACTTGTTTACCCTTCCAGAGAAATTACTGAGAATTCGCCCCACAAGAGGGGAAGGTGTGTCAGTGTGTGTGTGTGTGTGTGTGTCAGTGTGTGTGTGTGTGTCAGTGTGTGTGTGTGTGTGTGTGTCAGTGTGTGTGTGTCAGTGTGTGTGTCAGTGTGTGTGTCAGTGTGTGTGTGTGTGTCAGTGTGTGTGTGTCAGTGTGTGTGTGTGTGTGTGTGTGTGTGTGTGTGTCAGTGTGTGTGTGTGTGTGTGTGTGTGTGTGTGTGTGTGTGTGTGTTGTTTCAACCCTTAGTTTTCCGTTCATGAGAAAATTATACACTGTGAACTCAATCCAACACACAGATGGGAAGATTAGCATCGGAGCAAACAGACAAATGAAAAGCTTTCTTTAAAAGTTTTCACCTGCTGCAGCTTTTGCAAAGCCACCGTTGTATCTGCCAATCGAACAATGTGCAGGTCAAAAGCCCAAATCCTCGTGAATGACGTTGTACTGGTGTTTTTCTTCTGTGACTTGGCTGCAGCCGGTGTTTTCCCTTTTCTCAGATCTGATACTCAACTTCCGTTTCTTTCTAACTTTTCTGTAATAATTAACGCCGTATATTTAGACGGGTTTCTAAATTTGCACTTCCTGCAACCTCTTCTCGTGTGAAGCACTCGGGCCACAGGCGTGAGACCGAGGAACAGTGGTTCACGACTGCGAATTGGTTCATCAGAATCCATGTTCTCGCAATAAATGGTGAGTACATAAAGAAAGTAGGCTGGAAAAGCCTGGAATTAAACGTTTTCTTTTTGATTGTGATGAATGTTTTCTGGGTAATTAGTGTCATAGCATGAATTAAAACCCGGCTGAATACATTGGTTGAGAGACTGAACTATGTATTTCAAAAAATAGTGGAGGTTCTCTGAGGTTCTCCATCTCACCCCTTACCATCACGACTCAGCATGAGAATCTGTCAGCTGATCTACTGACCGGTGACTTGGTCATGTCTTCCCCCGAGAAGGTAACGTCCGGGGCCCAGAGGAGAAGAGAAAGAGAGGAAAAACAACCGTTAACTCATTTCTTTCAAAAGAAAGGTGAGCTAGCTGTTAGCAAACTCCTACTACGACAGCTAGCTATAGCAGCTACCTAGCTGAGATCGACACAGCTGCTACTGCTAGCTAGCTAGCTGTAACTTTTACTACCTGACTACAGTAGGAGTTAGCTAGCTATTATTAGAACACACACACACACACACACACACACACACACACACAGTATCATAAATGAATCAGCATCATAGCTGCGGGGGCCCCCACAGAGACTGCTCATGTATAGGCCCTAGAATTTAGTGCTACGCCCCTGCACACAGATGCACACACACGCTGAAATAATGTGTCACCTTTAAATAAAGAGTTTCAAGCAGGTGCGGCGTGTAGCTTTCACGTGTGTTGGAGCATACTGATGTTTTTGAACAGTTGAAGTGGGAACATTACCGGCGTCGTTCGGGAAAGACAATCAGACAAGCTCAAGTAAACAGAAGTGGAACTTCGAGCCTCCGATTTGGTTCTATGTTTGCTTTTATTCAGACAAACCCTCCTTTGATAGAAACCCAACTTTATTACCATGAAAGCAACAGATAAGCTCCAGCTTTTACTTGGGTTGTGAATTGATTGCCTTACCACCGATACTGTAACTCTACTGCTTAAACTTTATAATTGATGACCTCATCATCCTGCTTCCAGTTGTGCTGCTGAAAGGGAAACACACCTGACAGTGTGTGTGTGTGTGTGTGAGGGTGTGTGTGTGTGTGTGTGTGGTTGAGGGTGTGTGCTCCATGCTGTATTCCCAGGAAAAAACACACCTGCCCAGCCCCCACCCGGCAGTGTTTGCTGTCCACACACACACACACACACACACACACACACACACACACACACACACACACACACACACACACACACACACACACACACACACAGGCAGACAGACAGACAGACAGACAGACGCACGTGCATTTAATCGTCTCCATCCCAAAACCAGCAGTGAGACCGTGAGTTTTTTGGTCTACCGAGAATTTATAACTTTTTGATGATTAACAGTCCGCCAGGTTTCCCCAGACGTCTGCAGAGGTGATGTGGTTGCGGCAGCGTCCTCCACCATCATCATCACCATCATGGAGATTCACTTTTCATTCACCTCGGCGTGGAAGAGGAAAGGAGAACGAAACCCACGGCAGATTACATAAACATAAAGTCAGATTATGCGATTGTGGTGAGAATGGGGAACTTGGGTGACATTAGGCCATAAGTGTCCATCATTGTCGACGCCACCAAAAACCACAGATTTCTTTTCGGATGCATCAGAGGACGGAAGTTTCTGACGCGTCTGTGACCCGGACGCGACCCCAAGGCCTTCAGGGAAACGAATGGATTGATGATGGTTACGAATAATAGGTCGACGATGACGAGAAACTTACCACACACCAGGGATACATAGGTTTCAATATCGACCTTGTTGATTGACTGTGGTTTTTATAGTTGTTGGTCGATGAAGTATTATGATTTCAACATCGTCTCTTCAATGTGATTTGTCATGAAATTGTCTTTTCTATGTTTTTGAAATCAAAATAATGACAAGGGAAGGACTTTGGGGACAATCTGGCAACGCAAATGTCTTATGTATTCTTTTAATATTAATATTGTGCTTTCTCACAATGTGCAGACCCTCTATTAAGAACCATCCATTAGGGAAGTGTTACAATCTAAAAATAAGAAATACATCTTAAAAGTTAAAAGAAAAGAAAATGTACACGTGTAGCAACAAAGCAAATGGGGGATAAAACCTCTGACACCAGATCTCTGAGAGCAAGTCTCTTCTTTGATTCTGTCACTGTAGAATCAGAACTTGGCAGTTTAAAAAAATTGATATCTACGTGCAAAATAATGACTAATAAATGATATATTTATATACATCATTTTATAATCCATGTGTATTATATGAGGGAAGACAAACCAACTGGAACATTTGTTTTTTTTCCAACAGATGTTCCAGTTGTTCCGTTGGAACTTATGAATCTTCAGGAAATACAGTCGTAGTGATAGTAGTAGATAGAGTTTAACCATAAACGTTATGTTATCATAAATAACTATACGTAAAAACACCAAAACAACCAAATATATAGAACTAGAACTTGAATTGAGAAAATAAACTTGTTTTAATGTAAACATACATGTATATATACACTCTTTTCTGCATCGTTTATTCTGTAAAATAAAAGTTTTCATAAAAGAAAAGGAAAATGATGATACCAATATGTCAGTGAAAGGTTCACATTGATCGATTTTACCGCCAAAGCTACAAATAACCTGTTGTGTGGTTTTATGGTATTAACGGGGTACGGCTGAACTTTTCCTCCTCAGACAAGCGCATCACACAAAGTGTATGATTTTCCTTTTTCATATTTATTTATTTATTTGGAAGGAGTTGTGGAAAGTCATGCGCTCATATTTCAAGGGGGAAAAAATAAAAATGAATTGGGTGAATGGATGACATGACATTTAGCAATCTGAACTACAGAAGGGGACCAGTGATGGTAGTGCAGGGCTGTGGCCACCAGAGGGCACCCTGCACTCTGGTGGCCACACCTGTTTCCATTTCAGTTCTTCAATCCCAGTGAACGCTGCCCTCTAGAGGTTTGTCGTTGCATTGCACGGTGGGCAGCGTTTTCAGAACAACAAAGTGGATTAGAAAACAGTAACTGTTTTATCCTCACACGGAGCAGCGGGCTGCCATGTTGTCCGGCTGCAGGCAGGTGGAGGTGGAGGAGCAGTGCATGATGGGACACTGGGGCTCGTGGGCTGTGAGCGCTTCCACCAGCAGACGCTGCTCCTCGGACAGAGAATCCACCTGGCAGACGAAACGATGAGACAAATGTGTATTTCATTTTCACGCCTAATGTACAAAAACTCTGAGCTGCATTGCATCACGTACTCTACCTCTGTCCTCAGCGTCCTGTTCCTCTGCTCCAGGAGCTCACAGGCCTGAGAGAGGGGAAGAAGAGGGGAGGAGGAGGATGGGGAAAATAGAAAAGAAGAATCTGTTGCATTCAATTTGTTTTGTGTCTGTTTTTCTAATCTGTCTATATTGAGTACCCCAACTTTCCGGAGGCGGGAATAACTGGAGTGGCTCTTTTTAAATGTAATTCAACAGAAATTCAACCGTCATCCTGAACCCACGTCCTCAAACGTGGAAAAACACTAACACACACTTAAACCTCTGAAATTGTGAGGACCGGGACCAAAATGTCCTTAATATGGAAAACACACACCTCGTGCAGCAGGTCGGCTCTCCGTGTTTGTCTCTTGCGACTCTTCTGAGCCGCGACTCTGTTCTTCTCTCTCCTCTTCAGCCTCCTGCCCTCGTCCTCTGAACCCTGACACACACAGATCAGAGACGTCCGTCCCCCCACGTTTGCAACCATGTTTGACCTCTGACCCCTCCCCGGTGCACGCGTGATCTTACCTCGCACGTCCCCCAGAGGAGGCTGCTCCTCTGGCGAGGGGAAGACATCACAGATTAGATTATTTGAGATTATACAACAGCGCCGCAGAGGAAAGGTCGAGCTCCGTCACGAACACACACACACACAAAGTGTCCAGCGAAGTTCTGAACAGCACACAGAGCCTCCCCCGGGCAGGAGTTTCACTTCAGCTTCCTTTTCACCTTTCAACGCCATTGCCATGTTTTTTTCGAAGAAGCAGCAGCAGCGGGAGGACGTTTCACAGAAGTCACGTGACCCCGGTTTGACCGGAACGTCCTCGTTACATATTCATGAGCAGAGGAACGCTGCGGTTCATCTCGACCAGAAAAACGACCACGACACAAAACAACTTGAACCCCGTTTAACCCACAGCTAGAAATAGTCCCCGCCGTGAGAAACTATATAAAATAAATCCTCTTTTCACTTCTGTTTGAGAGTCAGACGGGTCACAAACACGTTTTTCAGGGTTTCGGTTATTTTTAAGGAAATTTAATGTCGCTACGACAAATATAAAGTACGGACAGCACAGGTAAGAGTGTAGGCAAAAAGAATAGGTTATATAATCATTAAACATCTTTAAAGCTTAATAAACAAATATGAAGCAACTGGATGGATTTTGATGTTTAAAATAGAAACAAATTGAGAAATGAGAAATTAGTCAATTTTAAACTGGGAGAAAGTACAGACAGGTTATGGAAGTATTATTTTTCCTATACAATGTGAGCAGGATAAGAACATCTTTAGTCCGACAGACCTTTACATTATTCTTTCTTCTGATTTATTTCAGGAGCAAAGTTCTCGTTCTACAACTTCCTCTAAACCGGACAAGATCAAGACGATTTGTGAACTTTAGCACGATAATGACTTTCTCTGACTTTTAAGAGATATTGGAAAACGTAATAAGAGAATCTTTATACTGTAATTCGGTGGGAGAACTAGTCTCAGGAGAACCAGTCTATAGTTCCAGGTGCCACTCGAAGGTCTCGAGAGACGAACATGCGTCGTCGTTGTCGTCTGAGGCCTCGTGCGAGCAGCGAACAACGGAAACGAAACCCCGCCCATTAACGGGGACGGTTTCACTAAAGTGTTCACTCTGGTGTGCCGTCTGGCTTCTTGGCGAGCGGCACGTAGCCGTCTGCCGCCGCCGCGTCCTCCACGGCTCTCTTGATTGGCCGTCTGTCCCTCGCGGCCGCGGCGGGCGGAGCGTCCGGTCGGTCGTCGCGGTGGCCGAACACTTCCCTGTGGATCTCCAGAGAGGCGTGGCTCGGCTTCATGTCCAGGATCTCACACAGGCCCTCGGCTTGTTTCTGCAGGGTGCTGATCGACTGCAGGGAAAGACAGACACACACACACACGCGCACACACACACACACACACACGTGTACATATATTAAAACATGTTAAAGGAACATGTGGATGAAAAGAATTGAGTTGCGTGTTGGTGCGGTTGTCACCTTGATGACCTGGATGGCCTGTTTCACCATCCCAGGGGCGGCGGCCGACAGACCGGTCATGATGCTCTCTGAGGAAACAAACACACACCAACTGACAAACTCACATGTGATCCACGTCTGTTCGTCTGTTCTTGTCCAGGTAATAAAACCCCCCAAAAATTCTTAAAACATTAATGGAAAAAGGTTTCAATACTTTTTCCAGGACAACAAGATTTTCCACGGCGTTTCACTTTTTTCTCAAATTTTCCAGGTTTTCCAGGATGTGTGGGAACCCTGATAATTTGATCGTCTGTTGTTCTCCAGGTAATTAAAAAATATATTATTATGAACTGAGTGTTCCCACACTCACATGCCTTTTATCCACTAAGGGAAAAAAAATTAAAATTCACATGATCTGATTTTAAACATTTCTATATTAGAGCCCAACCGATACTGATATTAGGGAGTACATTTTTCCCGATATCAATATATCAGTCAATATATAGACACACACACAGACATATGTATATATAATATGTATATAATATACATATATATACACACAAAAAATGTATTGGCAATAATTCCTAAAATATATCATAATCAAACCCTTATTACAAAGAATTGAAATTGAAGCTTGATATCATACGGTTAACCATAAACTTTATAATTTAAAAAATATATTAACTCGGTAAATCGTTTATTCTGTAAAATAAAAGTTTTCATATCGGCAAACAAATGCCGACGCCAACGGGTTTGTGAAAATCTCTTATGGACTGATTTAAAAAAACAACAACCCATAACTTGGTCAACTTCACTTGCCTACATAGCAAAACATGGCTGAAATTATAATCAGTGCAGGTGTATTTTCTTACACTTAAAATGTGGAAAACGTATGTAGAATGGCATGAAATTATCTTCACTCATTCGTTACAGTAACATGAGACCAAAGCACCCGGGGGCATTTCAGATATTTCAGTTGCGGGAGGTGAAACTTTCAACTGTTTGTCTCACAGAGAAGTAGTTCTTCCTGACTGTGTAAAAGCAAGAAAAGGCCCCAAGTGTATGTATATATATATGTAAACCACAGGAGAGAGGATACATTTTAAAACAGAGAAATATTACAAAAAGCAAAAACAAGTTTAGATTTTTGAACTGATGTCCCTGGAATAAAGTTATTTTATAACTGATTCAGACGATGGTGTCTGTCACGATTTGCGTGCTTTAAAACATCAGAGAACTAGAAAACAGATGAATTTAAGACATGTGTGTGTGTGTGTGTGTGTGTGAGAACAACCTTGATCCGGGTCTCTCACCACCTCTCGAGGTTTGACCACGTGCTCATACAGCCCCTGGAAAAACAGACAGACGTTAGTAAAAAAAAAAAAAAAAAGGGAGATGATGCAGATTTACACCGGTGCCCGTTTGCTGCCCTCGTCTTGTTTTTTTTCTATTTCAAAATTCCATAATTTTTCTAGACTCCTCCCGTACATTATTCAGACCACATTGGTTGACCGAGTACAAATAGCCAGACGTTTATTAAGTCAATATTATTGTATAAATCAATATTAGACGTTATTTTTATATAATATTATTGAATAAGTAAATATAACTATGTAAATAAATCATTTACATTTTTGATATTTAAACTTTAATTTTTTTATATTTTCTAAAAAATCTTTGGATTCACGTCTGTTGTGTCTGGAAACACAAATATTTTTCAATACTCTCTTTTCTTTATTCCAATACTTATCCAGGCCTGGAAATTACTAAAAATCTAATTCCAGACTTCTCCTACTGCGTAGGAACCCTTTATGTGTATGTATATATATGTTTTCAAAAAGGAGTATGTAGTTAATATTTAATGTCTGCATCTTAAAAAGTAAAGTATTTTGTTTTATTTATGTCATAATGTGTGATCACAACAGTGATTTAAAAGATTTATTTTATTTTATTTTGTCCTGTTTTCCTGCCAGTGTCTAATACACACACGACACACGACACACGACACACACACACACACAAGACACTGACACACACACACACAAGACACTGACTCCGACACCGACACCCACCATGAGTTTGCGTTCAGCCTTGAGGGAGTGGACCACGTGGGGCAGGATCTGTCTGGGGTAGGTTCGGCGCCTCCTGGTGGTCTCGACGATGGTGTCGTCCAGGAGGCTTTCCAGGTCAACAGCCTCGTCCTCTGGAGGGGTAAAACAGACACTGTACTTTATTGATCAGGGAAGGTGATTTTAACCATCTTAACCACTCTTTAAAGAAAAACAAGTTGTACAGTGTTTGAAAAAATGAACGTGGTGACGTGGATCACCTGTGACCTCAGGCGCCTCCTCCCACGTCTGTCCGTTCACCGACACGTTGTCCTGAACGGCCGCCTCGAAGTTCTGCACAGGAACAAAAAAGACAAATCACTTCTGATACTCAGATCTGACAAAAGACAAGATTCCTCCTGCACATTTTACATTTCAAAATTCCAGAATTTTTCCAACTTAGATTTCCAGACTCCTCTGTAGATCAGCCCACAGTGGTCCTCCGAGTACAAATAGCAAGATGTTTATTAAGTCAATATTATGGTATACATGATTATTCTAAGATTTTTTATATGAATGTATTATATAAGTAAATATTACTATGTAAATAAATAATTTTAATTGTAATTTTTAATATTTAAACAGTCATTTTTTGACACAATGATTCATGTTAGTTATTCTAAAATCTTTGGACACCTCAGTCCAATATTTGTGTCCTCACACAAATATTTTCTTTTTTTCGATACTCTAACCCTGAGTTAGAGCACAGTAATCAATATACAAGGGTCATCGTAAAATGAATGTGCATTTTTCAATTTATTGACAATTCATCTGTGAATTATTTTCCTTAATTAATAATTCTTCTAGCAGAGAAAAATTCGTCAATTTCTAACACACCCATGTGATGTCAAGTTGAGTCATATTCAGTCTAGTTGAGAGGATAATATTGTTATATTAAAAATCATCAAACATTTACTCCTTCATATGATCAGGAGAAAACAGCAAACAGGGTCAGATTAACCTTCACACTTCCAACTGTTATTAAAGGGATAGGTCAGTGATTTTGAAGTGGGGTTGTATGAGGTACTTATACATGGCCGAAGTACGCTTGAAAAAAAAGTGCCAACTTAACCGGATGTTTGCCGGAAAACTGAAGCAGCGAAAAAATACATCCTTTAGTGTACAATTGAACAGATTTTTTTAGGTAAGCATTTTAAAATGAGGTGAAAAGACGTTGTGCAGTGGTCCCCTCTGCTACAGTGCGACTCAGACTTACGCTACTTCCACTTCTCCTCTAAACTCTGTCAAATGACATCGCTGATCACCATCCCCATGACGTAATATATTAACTATGCATGAGTAACTTATACACCCACACTTCAAAATCACCGAACTGTCCCTTTAAGTGTAAAATACAAATTTTCTGTCGTGTCGGCCTCCCGCCACTAGGGGCGGTGGTGTCAATTAGGCACAGGTAGCTATAATCAGGTGGTGTTTGCCGGACACAGGTGTTGTTGCAGTCTGAAGGTGAGGTGCTGGTTTGCATTTTTTTTTTTTTTGGTCTGTCTTAAAAATGATATACAGATAATGTGGAAATCCAACATTGTAAGTGATGAATTACTTTTCTTAAGCCTAATTGGTATACATACAATGTGCTGCCATCAATCAAATCTAAGCCGAACGTAGCAACGCATCGATAACATGTGTAAAAATATTTTATATATATATTTTTAATATTGATTTTACTTGTGCGTGTGCGTGTTGACAACACGGCAAACGTTAAATACGACATTTTCCGACCGAGGTTTGGTGTGTGATTGTGAAAAGCTACGAGCGGTCAGATAATATGTAAAGGAACAGTTCGGTTATTATCATCTCGGACTTCTCTCAGATATGAACAGTTAGTGACGTTTTAAGATGGTGATGGTGATGATGAACCGTGGTTCAGTCCGACCCACCGCCAGCAGCTCCTGCAGCAGAAGCCGCCTCGCCTCCTCCGCGAGGTGCGTCTGTCCGTCGAGCGCCGTCTTCAGGATGTCTCCGTATTTGTTCATCTGCTCGACGACCTGCTTCTTCGACGCCACTCGAACTCTGTACTCGCGGTTCGTTTCGCCATCGGGCGAGTTTCCCCCCGCCGAGGTCTCCATCTTTGCCGCCAACTTTTGTTTATATGTTTTTTGTTTTTTTAAGCCGGAAGTTTGTAACTTCCTTGTCCGACTGCTTTTAGGTTCCCGGCAGCAACACGTCTGGCTAGCGGAGCAAGAAGGGGTTCCGCCCGGCTCGACAGTTGCTGTACACATCGTATTATTTGTTTTTTAAGGTTATTTGTATTGCTCGAGTTTGTAAAATTGTGTTGCTTGTGTTTCAATAACTCCATAACATAATACTACTGTATTTACTGTTGTAAGCTATTTTATTTATGTTACATAACGGTTACACTGTTAAAGGGATAGATCTGGGATTTTGAAGTGGGGATGTATGAGTTACTTATGCATAGATCATATGTTACATTGTGGAGATGGTGATGAGCGATGTCATTTAACGGAGTTTGGAGGAGAAGTGGAAGTAGCGTAAGTCTGAATCACACTGTTGCAGAGGGGACCACCGAAAAAAAACCTTTTTCACCACATTTTGAAATGCTTACCTAAAAAAAATCTGTTCAATGTACACTGATGGACGTATTTTTCACTCCTTTAGTGTTCCGCCAGACAGGTAACGTTTTTACGTAACGTTTTTAAATGTGGCGAAAAAGACGTTTTGCGGTGGTCCCTTCTGCAACAGTGTGATTCAGACTTACGCTACTACCACTTCCCCTCCGAACTCCATTAAATGACATTGCTGATCACCATCTCCATAAGGTAACGTATGAACTATGCTATGTAACTCATACAACCCCACTTCAAAATCATTGAACTTTCCCGTTAAGTGCGATGATTATTTAATTTCAGATCAGCGTGAGGTAAACAACATTTTTTTCTTCTTCCCTTTGAGTGAAACTTTATATTCTCAGCGAACTGAAACACAGATGTGAATTTCCAGACCATCTGTACCCACAGTTCAAAGGGTTGAGAACCTTCCCACGAAAGTCACTCGTGCACAACGCATGATCAAAATGTTGACATTGTTTTCTTTCCAGCTGCTCTCGGCTGGACGCCCTCATGTTTATTATCCCGGGTGTTTTCTGTTCAAGTCTTTTCTCACAGCTCTCCAGATCTGGTGGCCTCCGGTTCTCGACATCCACCCCCCGTGCCGAGGGGCCCGAGCGCCGCAGCGCAAAGCCCTCAGGTGGTATAACAGCCTTTTGATGATTTTACTGTTATTGATTTTGACAAAATGAGGAGCGTAACTGTACCCAGTCTGCTCAGCGGTGTGGTGCCCCGGGTGAGGGCGTGTTTCTGAGGCCTCTGCGGGGAACAGAGTTTCTTTTTTTTTTCTTCTTCCAAGCCGTTATGGAAAGTACAAAAATTCCCGTACAGCATATATTACTGCATAGATCATGGAGAGCTGCAGGCTCTGAAGTTTCTTCTATTCTACCCTAACCCTATTTTTCCTAGGCTGCAACTAACACTTACTTTCATTATTGTTTAATCTGTTGATTATTTTCTCGATTAATTGATTAGTTGTTTGGTCCATAAAATGCCGATTGTGTTTCCCCAAACCCCAAGATGATGTTTTGTTTTGTCCACACACCAAAGATATGTAGTTTCCTGTCACAGAGGAGCAAAGAAACCAGAAAATATTCACATTTAAGAAGCTGAAATCAGAGAATTTAGATCCCCCCCCCACCATAATATCTACTTAAACCGTTTAATCAATTATTAAAATAGTTGGCGGTTAATTTAGTAGTCGATTACTAATCGATTAACTGTTGCAGGTCTTTATTTTTCACGTAACAAAATAGTTTCATGTTTTATCTGTTCAAAGGAAAAAAAATTCCCTTATTGCTAAATTTGGCAGCAGAGTTGGAGGTCGTCTGAGCTGAGCCAGGATCAACTCTGGTGACTCGAATGCTGCTGTTGAACCTTGAAAATGAAATATATATAAAATATAAAAACATAAAATAGTCACACACACACAAACACGTGGCTTCCCCCAGTTAACGTATCCTAACTTTAAATGTGACCCCTGGAAAAGAAAAGAGGACTGAACTTGTTAAAACCTCAAACTCACCCTTTAATCTTCTTTGTGAGGAAAAGTTAATGAACACGGTCAGTCACAGTCTTTCTCATGCCCTTTTACACCATGGGGGCCTTTAATGCTGCGGAGGCCTGCCCTCTATACATCATCCCGTGTGGGGAATGTGTGTGTTTGTCAGGGTGGATTTCAGGCGTCAGAGGACTAAGTCCTCAGTCCCAGACTCCTGTTTCCATAACTGTTGTTGTTATGGATCAGGTTGGAAGCGCAGTGACGTCCGGCCTCCGCTGCACTCGACACATTTACTCCATCTACACCATGAGACTGTAGATTCATTGTCCATTTTTTTATATGCAGTCTCATGATCTTTGACAATATTCTCCTGCTGCTTCTTGAAACGTAATCTTCTTGATTCTGTTTGTTGCAGGCGACCACAAGTACAAGTCGGTAAAAGTTGGTAAATGTAGATGCTGTGGTTCAAGAGGCCAAGAGTTTCATTTATTATTTTTATACCGTTTGATTTTGCCGTACTTTTGCACTATTTACAATGTATTTATTGTATCTATTACTTATCTTTTGTACTTTATTGCACCGTGGGGTCGGAGAAAAACGTATTTCATATGTTTGCCACATGTTCCAAAATTGACTGCCACTACAATGAGGTAATATACGGTGGCCCTGAAGTCCAAATCACAACCACAAAATTTGCCGTTGTGTTTATCTGTTTTGCCATCGTGTTTCTGGATTTGCACTTCAGGGCCACCGTAGGTTAGGGTTAGACCTTCCTCCTGGGGCTTTACGAGCATGTAAGTTTTAAATTCATTCAAATTAAAATGAATCATGAACATCGATGCCTTAACACAACAGCTCCTCTGCAGATGTTTTTTAATTATTTAAATAACTAAGTCTCTTCCTGTCTCCCAGGTGAGGAGTGTTACATGGCTCTGTGCTACCATTACATCATCAACATCAAAGGTCAAAGCTTGTCACTGCACAAAACACACAGACTCTTCCCCTGGGGACAACACACACACACACACCCACACACACACACACACACACACACACACCAGTTTCCGTTTGATCTGAGGGCTGCACGAGCAGCAGCAGCACGTTATGACCTGATAGCGGCTGCGGATGAAATGTGGAGACACTATTATTATTATAATAATCATAAACTTTTATTCCTGGATGACTGTGTCACAACGATTATGATGCAATAGTTGTTGTGATATTTCACAAGCGACAGACAAGTGTGTTCAAAACAAACACATCCCGGAGGGAGAGATGAGGAGCGCGTGAGTAGGTGAGCACTTTTACACATTTTTTGTAAAAATGATTGCTATGTCGTATTCTTCTTGAAACCGCTGCACAACACTGCTTATGGAAATAAAACAACAGAGTGTAACGTTTGTACAGAATGTGTCGTCTTGTCCGGCTGCGCTCGTCTACACCAGGTGAGATTTATCTGGAAGAGGAGAAAAGAATACGGGGGGTTAGACATGATCCTTTTGATTCATATGATAAACATGAGAAACGATAATCAGACATTATTTAAATGTTGGTCGGCACACTTTCATATTGTGGGGGATTCATTGGGCATTTTTTTTGCTGCGTTCAAGGACGTTCTGAAATCTGGGAACTTAAACTCTGAATGAAAGAAACAGTTGAATCCACAGTTTCCTTTAAAAAATAATAATATTCTTCATTATCATAAATTTCTGTTCAGTTTTTCCTTGCTTTTGATTAAAAGAAACATAGTCGTATAATCGCTTCACGGCAGTTAACAAACATCGATGCATGAATGGTGATTATCACGGAAGAGTATTAGGGCCAAATGAGGGGGAAGATTTTTTTTAATATTCCGAGGATCAAGTCGAAATGTCGAGATTAAAGTCGGAAATTCAGCAGCACCCATCAACTGGATGTTGATGTTTTGTTAGCCAGTTAGCGTAGCTACGCTAACGTTAGTTAACATGGATGTGTGACAGCTGAACTGGGACCACAACACGGACGTTTAGGGACATTTTGACTTTAATCTCCACATTTTGACTTTATTCTTGACATTTCATCTTTATTCTCGAAATGTTAAATCAATTTTTACCCAATTTTTTCTTCTTATGTCCGGCACTAATACTCTTCCATAGATTATATATATCTCATGACATATAATTATTATTACTTTATGAACAATGAAGTTATTTTGTCTCATGGAGCTCATAGGACATCGCTGGAAGGAATAATATAGTTTGATCCATTTGAATTATCAATTAAGACCTGTAAACATGGTGGATATGAATGGAGGACATCTTCTTACAGCTCTCTTCGAAGTGCCTTCTCTCCGGGAGCCTGGCCGGGGGCGGCGGGTCGCGGCGGGCCCCCCCTGGCGGCGGGCCCCCCCTCGTCATGGCGGCGAGGAGCGCCGGGCTGGTCCGCAGGTGACCGCGGTGATGCTTCCTCTGGGTCCTGTCCCAGGCCTGGCGGGGGTTCACCTCCACCTGACACCACGTGTCCCTGCGCAGGTTCAGCTGCAGAAGAGCCCGCTCCCCGGATCCGGACATCTTTTCTTCTTTTTATCTGTGAGTTTATTTAACCTTTTTTCATGAATTATCCAAAAGTGTGGCGAGTGTGTAATGCTACGGTCTCCGTGGCAACGGCGGAGCTCGAAGAATGCGTTGTGTCGCGATCGCGTTCAAAGATCGTGTGTGTTTGGGAGGATGTGTCACTCTGTTAACATTAACAAAAAACATTACCAGAGCCTAAAAAACGTAGAGGTTTGAATATCTAGATACTTTTATTGCCTGTTTTTGGACTATATGTCAGTACTACTTGTGATTCAGTTTTTTGAATATGCTACAGACTTTAGACCAAATTGATCCAAACATCTGTAATATATATTCGCACAAATATCTATTTAACACAACATGCGTCCTTTTACAACCCCAGCAGCAACAGTTGAGATAAATGTGTCCACACACTGGAAAATATCCCTGTTAGGTGGAAATTATGAAAAATATGATGATGTGTTTCCTATGGAAGAGTATTAGGTCATAATGAGGGGGAAGTTTTTTATTTATTTATTTAACATTTCGTCTATAAAGTCAAAATGTCCAGATTTAATGTCGAAATACCATTGAACGTCCGTGTTGTGGTTCCAGTTCATCTGTCACACATCCATGTTAACTAACGTTAGCGTAGCTACGCTAGCTTTGCTAGCTTTGCTAGCTGCACGCCTCTCAAAATTCATTAACGTTTGTTTTCAGTTGAACGTTATGGTGTCAGAACACACGTCGACGTTCGTGTGCAAACACCCGTTGTCACCGCGTCGTTTCTTCCACATTCAGCCTGTCAATAATAATATGGCAACTTTTACAACTTGGTTAGCAGCTAGCGTTAGCTTAGCAAACTGGCTAACAAAACATCAACATCCGGTTGTTAGGTACGGCTGAAAAGTGCTTCCTGGTCACAATTTTCGACTTTATTTATGTTAACAAAATTTTAAAAAATCTTCCCCCTTTTTCATTTGATGAGTATTAGGGCCTAATACTCTTCCGTAGTTTCCATTACTTTTATAATTTCCTGTCGGTGCCTGAAAAAAGAACCGAGTGAGCGCTCACCTTCCCTTCCCTATCCCTCCAAACCAAGGAAACAATGTGTCAGAAGGTTACTTGATCCTCTTCAGAACAACAGGGCTCTAATATATTATAAACTTATTGGGAAAGTGTTTTGTTTTTTCCTTTACTCTTCGATCTAGAAAAGAATCTATAAAAGCTTCAGTTGCTGTCCTAGTTGTAGCCTCAGGAGAACACGACTGGAT
This sequence comes from Scophthalmus maximus, assembly GCF_022379125.1. Lineage (NCBI taxonomy): Eukaryota > Metazoa > Chordata > Actinopteri > Pleuronectiformes > Scophthalmidae > Scophthalmus > Scophthalmus maximus. The sequence continues at coordinate 18,852,360 of NC_061532.1, read as the reverse complement.
CCCGACCCTGACCTGAACCTGGGTCAAAGGATGAGGATTAGGATTAGTGCAGATAATAACCTGAGCGCATGGACGAGCTCACTGGACCGAGCGTCATCTTCACGGGCCTGACTGTCGGTTGCATTGTCACATATTCCATAGAACCGTTTCCTATGAATGGTGATATGTCAATATCAAACATATTTAATGTGCCCTCAAATCTATTAGAGGGTGAAATGTTCCTTTAAGTATATGTATAAAAATATTTAATATCAGTGTAGGATTTGATAAAAGCTGTCTCGCCGAATAAGTCTGGTAATAGAACTGTTATTAGCATTTTTTAATTTGTTATTATTTTATATATATATATATATATATATATATATATATATATATATATATAAAATAGTCAATAAATAATTACAAATAAAAAATGGTAATTATAATTTTATTGCCAGAGTTATCCGCATATATATATATATATATATATATATATATATATATATATATATATATATATATATATATATACATATATATACGATGCGTCATAACTGGGGCCAACGTGTTGTGTCTAATAATATTTTTCTTTGATGCGTCATGACTTCCACATAGTCGCAGATCACACACTCACACACACACACACACACACACACACACACACACACACTTCCTGGCAGTTGTGGGCTGCAGGATACTACCGGTGCTTTCTGTGCCTCCATTGGCTCATCGGCATCGGAAGGTGTGTGTGTGTGTGTGTGTGTGTGTGTGTGTGTGTCGGCGGAACAAAAGATAGAGGGACCTCCAGAGAGAGATCGCATCGTGCGAGCCGAGAGACGCCGGTGAGAAGGAGAAACGGAAGTTTGTCCCGCGATGAGTGGAACGTTTTAGGTTTGTTTCTATGTTTCTATATTTCTCCGGTTCGTTTTTGTTAAATCGTCACTCGTGTTCGCTGAAGCGCCATCAGCTGTGACCGCGTGCGGATTCCGGTCTCCGCCGCCTCGCCCGCGTAGTTCCCCATCCCTCGACTCGGCAGCGGAGAGGAGGAGGAGGAGGAGGAGGAGGAAGGAGGAACGAGGAGGAACGAGGAGGAACGAGGAAGGAGAAGAGTAAACCGGCGTCATGGTCGCCGGCGAGCTCGTGCAGGAGCATCTGCGCGCCGACCCCGGCGCACCTGACGACATCACTGTGGACAGGAAGCCCCCGGAGCCGCAGGGCGCAGCCGAGCGGTGCGCGCCGCCGACGCACGCAGCGGAGCCGGCCGGCGGCGCGCGGGAGGCGGTCGTCGACTCCGCGTTGGAGCTGGAGACGGAGGAGACGGAGGCGCTGCCGGATGAAGGAGAGGCCATGCTGCCCAGCGGAGGAGGAGGAGGAGGAGGAGGAGGCGACGAGGCGGGAGAGGAGCAAGGGAAGCCGCTGGAGACGGGACTGTCCCTGAGCCGGTTCGCCGTGCTCGCCGTCTTCTGCCTGTACTCCATGGTGAACGCCTTCCAGTGGATCCAGTACAGCATCATCACCAACGTGTTCACGCACTACTACGCGGTGACCAACGACAAGGTGGACTGGCTCTCCATCGTCTACATGGTCGCGTACGTGCCGCTCATCTTCCCCGCCACCTGGCTGCTGGACCGCAGGGGGCTGCGGCTCACGGCCCTGCTGGGTGCGGGCCTCAACTGCGCCGGCGCGTGGCTCAAGTGCGCCAGCGTGAGCCCCGAGCTGTTCGGCGTCACCGTCACCGCGCAGGTCGTCTGCGCCGTGGCGCAGGTGTTCATCCTCGGCCTGCCGTCGCGCATCGCCTCCGTGTGGTTCGGGCCCCGCGAGGTGTCCACCGCATGCGCCACGGCCGTGCTCGGGAACCAGGTCAGCAGCATGTGTGCACGAGCCTCAGAATATTGACATGCAGGCAAAACATGTATGTATATGTATATATATACATATGTATGTATGTATGTATATATATATACACATATGTATGTATGTATGTATATATACACACATATGTATGTATGTATGTATGTATATATGTGTGTGTGTGTATATATATATATTCAGAGAAAACACTAGGCTAATAAACCAGGGTAAAATACACGTCGTACAACAAATTGTAGAATACAGGGAGTTGGCATGTACACCAAGCATTAATGCTTCATAGATCAGTTATAAGACACTAATTACAGAATATTGACATGCAGGCAAAACATGTATATGTATATATACATATATATGTTATCAGATATGTATTCAGAGAAAACACTATAGGCTAATAAACATGCACATGTGTATGTGTATATATATATGTATATATATATACATATATATATATATGTCTTCAGAGAAAACACTATAGGCTAATACACCAGAGTGAAATACACTTCGTAGAACAAATTGTAGAATACAGGGAGTTGGCATGTACACCAAGCATTAATGCTTCATAGATCAGTTATAAGACACTAATGAAAACAACTCCTGGGTTGCCAGATTGGTGAAAATCCCCCTCCAGCATGACACTTTTGTCTTTTTAGCTCATTGGAGAAAATCCTCCAATTAACCACACTGCGACATCTGGACCAAAATTCCATTTACGCTCTTCTTATTGACATGTTGTAGGATTCTTTTTTGGAGACCCCGCATTCTTTGAAAAATCGAGAGAGCGCCAGAGTTTTTACAGATGTCATGCGAACATTTATATTTGCAAACCTGCTGACTTGTTGGAAAAAGTGTGAAAGTAGAATTCCTTAAAGAATTGATCATGCAAAGTGTTGCGATGGAGGAGGATTCTCCACAACCTGGCAACCCGTCCCTTAATGGTGCATCTCAAACAACATTTCCGTGTCTCTGTCTCTCTCGTGTCCAGCTGGGAATAGCCATCGGCTTCCTGTTGCCCCCCGTGTTGGTTCCCAACACGCCCAACGACGTTGAGCTGACGGGTCGCAACATCAGCGTCATGTTCTACGGCACCGCCGCCGTCTCCACGGCCCTCTTCGTCCTCGCGGTTATAGGTAGGCTACACACACACACACACACACACAGACACACACACACACACACACACACACACACACAAACACACACAACTCAAACGCTGCCTTAAGTTGCATCATGGGAAGTTGACCCTCTGCCGCCATCTGTTCCATGTGCTGGGGATTTGTGGTTCAGTTAACGCAAAGCCGTGTGAGGTGACTGTGTGTGTGTGTGTGTGTGTGTGTTTACTTGTTTTTATATCCCAGAGGGGACTTTAAGCTGAATACACGCCAGCCCGTCGGGGACGCGTGACCCGGATTTTGTCCCCAGGGGTCCACACTGCTTTTTCAAAGTTAAGGCTTAACTGTCGGTTTCAGGTTACCATTAGGGTCAACGTAAGGGAGAGTTAGTGCGATGGCTCAGGTGAGGTACTTAGTTGTGATGGTTAAGGTTGGAGCAAGGGGCTGGCCAGGTTATGCATTAGGCGAATGAGTCGTCCTCATGGGGATAGTGAAATGAAAGTGTGCGTGTTAGTTTGTGTGGTCATCACAAGGATGGAAATCAAGAAATCCTACATTGGGGACATTGAGTTCCCAGTTCAAGATCAGGAGTTTGACAGTTTGGGATTAAGTTTAAATTCTGTATAATGCTTAGGAGAGCGGAATGGGCGGGGTGAGTGGTGCGTTGGGGAGAAGGACACACCCTCACATGTTTGCCTTTTAGACCTTTTCTATCACATCCTGTAACCAGTTTGCATATGAGAATGAGGAAAGGGACGAAAAAAACCCCACTGGAAACAACTGTGGAAACTGTGCAATTATTTAAATGGTGCCTCTTTCATTCCCACTCCTTCAATGTCCCCCCCCAAAAAACGCGTTCATGTCTAATATTCAGCAAGAAAACTTTTTTATACATCAAGAATTCCTAACTGATTCACTACTCATATAAAACTTATTACATGTCCCCAAAGGAATATTCTACATGGGACCACTGACTTTATTGGCTAACAAATCCTAAACATTAACCCACATTATCTAAAGTCACATTGTATATTTTGTGCAATACTTGTTTTTCCTCCCAAGCAATGACCGTGTACCTGGTGACCCTGGAGGGCAGCGGCGCTATTATGACTGTTTAGTCTCTCAAATGTTTCGGTTTATCGTCACAAGATCTGTGCTACAACCTTGGCAGCGAATGGCTCGGTTCGTCCATTTGTCTTTTTGTCTATTAGCAGGATTACTCAAAAAGCTATGGGTGGATCTGCGTGAAAATGTTATCAATGATAGGTGTCGGCAAAGGTAATTCCATTTTGTAAGGATGCACAGATGGAAGAAATCTGACGAGATTCAAAGGATCTAGGTTCTCCACCTGTAGTGGCTGGTTTCAATTTAAGAGTTGTTGATGTTTAAAACATCTGGAAGCAGCAGGTTCACTGCGACACTGAAACACAGAGGTTAACTTTTCAGTAAGTGAAAGGTGAAGTACAAGAGGCTTGCTTACACGTGATTTCTTTACTGTAGGTGGAGATGTTTCACAATGACTGTTTTATAGGCTTGTGAAACTGGTTGTTCAACTTGCGTACTGAAGTATTCTTTGATCAAATATTGATCATATAGAAAGAACTTTGAAATCAGTCACTTTGAAAAGTGTTGGAGAGTTTCTAAGGTTATAACTAAGAATTCCACTGTTATTATTTTCCATATTATACCTATCGGAGTTCCTCAGGGAGCCCGTCTGGGCCCACCACCCACATAGCTGCAAATTCAAGTCTCCTTCGATTTTCTTATTATTTGCTATCTAATGACTTATTGCACATTGAAACTGAGCACGTCAACTGTTTCTGTGTGTTTTGCAGTCGTAAAGGACCGGCCACCCCTCCCTCCCAGTCGGGCCCAGGCCGTCCTGCCAGACACTCCGCAGGAGGACTACTCCTACAAACAGTCCATCGTCAACCTGATGAAGAACAAAGCCTTCATCCTGCTGCTCGTCAGCTACGGTCAGATCACGTAAAAGCTGACATTTTGGTTTTGTGTTTGTTTTTAACAGAACAAATCTCAAATTCCCCGTTATCACCAGTACAAGGGTCGGCGGTTGACAAAGCCCTGAGAGTTTTCCTGAAAGAAGTCCGATCATGAGATGTGAGCGAAACCGTCGAGGGATCCTTATCACAACTACTGCCACCCCTAATGCGACAACTACCGTTAGCGTCACCTCGGCTATCAGGTTGGGTTATTACATTCGTCTGTTAGCAAGATTATGCAAAAACTCCAAAGTGGATGGAAGGACGGGACACGGGCCACGAGAGAAGCCGTGCAATTTGGGGCGCAGATCCAGACGAAGGGGCGGATCTGGGATTTTAGGGTTAGTTTCGTTCCTTCATGGACCTCGATGAAAACAATCGTACATATTAAGGGGACTTATATCTATGAGTGGGTGCAATTTGGTGAAGATCAAAATACAAAAATCTGGACCTAGCGGATTCAAATGTGGCCTCATAGGGGACATGGCAGAAGTATATACCCATATATTTATATCATAGTACTTTTATAGTATATTTATCTCTAGTTGGTACAATTGCTGCAGTTTAAGAATGTGAAGATGACAGTTTAAAGACCTTCACGTCCGGTAAAGCCGACGAGGAACCTTTGTAGAAACGGAGAGCTTGATTTCCCGCCTGAAAAGACACTGGGACCGTTTTAAAGACGTGTAAATTCTGCCGCAGGGGCTTCTCGGCCCGACTATCAGCTGGCACACGGTGTTTCACATGACTGCACCATGTGTGACAGAGCAACACACACACACACACTGCACGTGTCACCGTCTGTTAATGATCCATCACGTTGTCAAGCTGACTTTTTTCTTTTTCCCTGTTCAGCTTGACACTTCCCGTGCTTTTGACAGGTCAACAGGGTTCCTTATTTATTTATTGTCCTACACATTTGACCTGCGTGCGCGACGACTCCCGACTATGTGACAGCCAACCGGAGAATTTTCTGTCTTTCATGACGCAGGGACACTGGCGTCACGAGAGACGCATCATAACCAAATCCAGACTCATTCATGTTCTTCAAGGGCCAAACTGGACTCTAAGCTCGATGGATTCACTCTCTCTCCTCCGCCTGTCTTTGTCTGCAGGTATTCTGACGGGCTCCTTCTACTCAGTCTCGACGCTTCTCAACCAGATGATCATGTCCTGCTATGAGGTAAAACGGAAACGGGCCTGTTTCATTTCCTCTCACTCAGAGATACAAGGACGTATTACAGTATTTATATCTGTGACTTGGGGGCAATACTACTGATCAGATCACAGATCATTTGAGAGAAGAAATGAAAGATTCTTACCCCCTGATCCAGTTTTAGATTAGATTAAAGGTTCACTTACTAACTTATTCTGGAGCTTTCAGCTTCTTCCCACTGGCTTCTGGTCCATACCTTTGACTTTTGCTGAATGGATTATCATCCATCAATCTTGTCCCCAAACGACTGATCGGAACGACTCTACGTCCTTAATTTCCAAAGAAGAAAAACCGAAAGCGAAGCTCTCAGCCGATCTTTGTTTTGACCCTCATCCCGTCGCCCATTTGAAAGGTCACGACTAGAGGAACAGCAGGAAGCAGGTTTGACAACACGATGAGGACGGAACTGTCTTTCCCTGTCACTTCACCTTCGCCCAAACATAAAACCTGTTTATTGAAATGTTCAAGTGTTTTGTGTGACTGTGATGTCGCCGCTCTAGGTTTTAATTATTAAAAAAGAAATACATGTGAAAAAGCAGATGCATGTAAACTGGAAGGTGGACGGAGGAGAAGAGGAAGTGAGAGGCAGAAAACAGAGATGAACAGAGGGAGCTCTGACGGCTCTGATGAGCCATTGTCTGGGGCTCAGAATTCATTCGCTGCTTTCACGCATGCCTGCTGCCCACTGTCTCTCACACACACACACACACACACACACACACACACACACACACACACACACACACTGGAGGATGTTTCACCTTGCATGAACTTATACAACTCTTCATCCTCTCCTCTTCCTCCTCCTCAGAACCAGGAGTTGAACGCCGGCAGAATCGGCCTGACTCTGGTTGTGGCCGGCATGGTCGGCTCCATCCTCTGCGGCCTGTGGCTGGACCACACAAAGATGTACAAGTAGGCAACGCGACCGCGCACATCTTGTGATTTGGTGCTTCTGAAAACAAAAAATTGAATTGAATCGAATATTCCCGCCTGTTGATTTTAGTCTAAAGATGACGATGTATTTACTTCCAGCCACAAGTCAGAAGAGAGAAGTTACGACGCGATGGAGGCGAGAGACATCGTCGTTGGCGTCGGTTGCCATGGCAATGTTCGCACGGTGGAGATGGTCAAACGTGTCAAAGTTCTGTCGAGCGACACCCGTCGAAAAGCGCATAATATCGACGGCGGAGAACATCGCCATGGCAACCGAGGTCAACATCCTGGCCTTTGCGTTCCGCTTCAGACTTCTGGGCCACCGTAGATTTTCCCCTTCACAAACCATTGTTGCCAAATCCCCTCTGGCGGAAACGGTGTTATCCATCGTGTGACCCCATTTCTGTGAGGACAGAACTAACTGTGACGAAGCCCGTGACGGGGGAATCTGTGAGGGTGTCGCGACGAATCAAATGTCGACCGTCAGCGGAGCTCTAGTCTTAATGCATCTCCGTAGTTTTTGTCGGTTCAATCGAGGGAATGGGATTATTATTTTTTTTTTGCAGACAAATCATCTTCCACTGTTTTCTCATGCGGTCGTGAATGTGACGAAGTAACTGCTCGTGTTCCGCAGGATCACGACGCTGATCGTGTACGTCCTGTCGTTCCTGGGCATGGTGGTCTTCACCTTCACCCTGGACCTGGACAAGATCCACCTGGTGTTCGTCACCGCCGGAGTCCTGGGGTATGACAGTGTCCAGTTACGTTACAGACATTTGGTTTGTTCGAATTAAGAAATGCAAAAGTTAGGGTACCTCGAAGGTTACAAAAGGATTTTTATGAAGCGACTGCAACATTTGAATTATCTAAAAAAAGAAGTGTGAAAAATGAAATGACGTTAAAATGAAAATCAAATGTTTGGAGTTCTCTATGGGCGCGGTCGTACTGTGTGTACGTTAAACAGCTTCTCCACTGTTTCCCCAGGCTGCACATTATCATGTCACCCAGTGTTTGACCTCGTCAGCTGGGGGGCGGGGACGTGGAGGGGTGGGAACGTGGAGGGGCGGGGGCGTGGAGGGGCGGGGGCATGGAGGGGTTGGGGCGTGGAGGGGAGGGGCGGGGTCGTGGAGGGGCGGAGACGTGGCAGGGCGGGGTCATGGAGGGGAGGGGCGGGGTCGTGGAGGGGCGGAGACGTGGCAGGGCGGGGTCGTGGAGGGGCATGGAGGGGAGGGGCGGGGTCGTGGAGGGGCATGGAGGGGAGGGGCGGGGACGTGGAGCGGCGGGGGCCTGATTTCCACCGACACATTACACAGAGTAACTGTTACAAGGTCGTTTGCTGTGTTCGTGTCCTCGGCTCCATGAAGCCTCTGTCGTCGCTCTCTATGTCCATTCACAGCGCCGACCTGCAGCAACCTATAGATAGATAGACTTTATTGATATTCATAACACTGAATACATGAGTGCAGTTTTGTGGTACAGCTGGGATTAGTAATCGACCACTAAATTAATCGTCAACTATTTTGATCGATTAGTCGGTTCAGGGAGTTTTTATGAAAAACAAAATGTCCAAAATTCTCTGATTTCAGCTTCTATAACGTGAATGTCTTCTGGTTTCTTTGCTCCTCTGTGACAGTAAACTGAATATCTCTGGTGCATTTTTCTCCATTCTATGACATTTTGTTTAGCTTCAGCCCTAGAAATAACTGAAATCGCCCCAAACGCGTCTCCTGCTCATCATGTTCTTTTAACTGGCTGCTCCCCAGTCGTACAGACATAATTCACACACGTTCGTAATGATTTTATTGGTGATTAAAAGCGCTGCCAAACGCCACGTCTGTGTTGCAGGTTCTTCATGACGGGTTACCTGCCCCTGGGCTTTGAGTTCGGAGTGGAGATCACGTACCCCGAGTCTGAGGGAACGTCGTCGGGACTCCTCAACGCGTTCGCCCAGGTGACGCAGCGTCTGCCACACATGATTTTTGGGCAGAAAATATCTGATCTGAGTGTAATTATGTTGAATCCATGAAAGGCATGGTCCGTCCGCCTGGATCAAAGAAATATCTGCACTGCAACTCTATAAGTGTAATTGTGTGTGTGTGTGTGTGTGTGTGTGTGTGTGTGTGTGTGTGTGTGTGTGTGTGTGTGTGTGTGTGTGTGTGTGTGTGTGTGTGTGTGTGTGTGTGTGTGTGTGTGTGTGTGTGTGTGTGTGTGTGTGTGTGTGTGTGTGTGTGTGTGTGTGTGTGTGTGTGTGTGTGTGTGTGTGTGTGTGTGTGTGTGTGTGTGTGTCCGCCCGCAGATATTCGGGATCATCTTCACTCTGATTCAGGGTAAACTGACCACAGATCACAATCCTCTGGTTGGAAACCTCTTCCTCTGCGCTTGGATCTTTCTGGGAATACTGCTCACAGGTGTGTGTGTGTGTGTGTGAATAGATTTTGTGTGTTCATTTTATTCATACCCTAATCATATATTGTAATATTCCCTTTGCTTGACTCGTTTCAGCCTTAATCAAATCCGAACTGAAAAGACACAACGTCAACATGGGTGCAGCAGGCAGAAACCTACAAGCAGTGAGCGCACACACACACACACACACACACACACACACACACACACACACACACACACAGGGGTGTGCAAATGTGCAAAATGAAACCAGTATTTTCCAGTTCTTCTGGAAATATGAGTCAATTCCCCGGCTTCCAGGAGGTGATACATCAGAACCATCACAAATCAGGTTATTAGTATTAATTACGGCATAAACATGTGGACACTTTCAAGCCAAAGTGGGTGTAAATGCTTGTGTCCTAGCTGAGGTTCCGATTTCAGTCGTGAATCTGATCCCAGAGCTGCCCGTGTCCTTCCCTGCTCTCAGTGAGCGGGTGCTCATGGCAGCAGATGAGGCGCCTCTGCGTTGTCAAGAATCTACCCAGAATCCTTCGCCGGCGCCTTTAACTGCTCCGCTGCCTTTTTTAAATTTATTTTTGTCTTTCTGTCTCTCTCTGTGTCTGAAAATCTGCACCCCGGCCGAGAGGCGCTTTAGCGAGGACGGCAGTTATTCTCAGCGTCGCTCCGCCCGGTGACCTCCCCCCCTGACTGGCGTCAGTGACCTTATGACGAGACGCATCCTTGGATCTCTCTCTACACTGAGTGCTGTTGGTAGTTTGCATGTTAAAACGCCGTTGCTCCGGAGACAGAGCTACTGGAATCCTCTTGAATTGAACCTTCAGATTTGAGAGGGTGCCCCCCCCCCGAGCCATTCAATCCTCAGTGCTCTCCAGTCCCTCTTTATAATCCGCCTGCCCCATCGCCCTGCCCGTCACAGTCCAGGCGCCCCCCTTCTGCGGAGCAAATTCCTCAGACGCATCCTCCTCTTCCTCGGCTCAGCGGTTTCCAGACTTTTTATTTTTCACCGTCCAAAGAGATCGCACAGTCAAATCGTTCAAAAGGCTTCAAGACTCAAGCGTGGCAACTTCCACTGGGTTATAAATTCCTGCCAGTCTGGTGTTGGAGGAATCTTGGGGTTGATTTGAAGAACTGGCTTCATCCGAACAGGAACGACACCTTGCCGGTGTCGGTCTGGTTCAACCATTGCTTCTTCTAAAACTGAATCGTGCTCGTTGTTTGTCTACATTCATTCATTTATTCATTTATTTATTTATTTATTTCCCCCGATCCCTTAGGTCCCCAGTGAGTGTCCCGAGGACCAACCGGGGGGCAAGAAAACCAACGGACCAACGCGACGGTCCCCCCCCCCGACCGCCCCTGGGGTCGGCAGGGGCCCCGCGGTCTGACCCGCGCCCGAAGGGGGACTGGATGTTTTTTTATTGCCAAGCATAGTTTCCTGTGATATTCGGGGGGGGAAAGGAGGGGAAAGTCTAATCAAGCACAGCCACGGACCAGGGTTGCTCCTCTGGGGAGAAGGATCCGGGTTTCCCCTCGTGCTCCCAGTCCACTTGCACAGTTTTCAGAGGCACTTCCTTCAGATTTGCTCTCGGAAAAACGTCTTTTCTTTTGGATGGTGTAAAATGACCATGCGAGTGGCCGGAGGCAGAAGAAGCTCCGCCGCACTTTCTCCACGTTGCAGTCTGTGTGAATGCGCCGCTTGTCGTTCGGTTACTGGATGCACCTCTGGTGCCGGAGGAGCAGGTGAAGTCTGGAGTTTCTTGGAGCTTCTCCTCTGGAGGAAACGGAGACCTGTAGGTTCTGGTTTTTCTCCCCGCACGGGCCAAACTTTCCTGATTTTACTTGAATCCTCCGTCGATGCCCCCAGATTTACATATGAATTTAATTCTTAGTAGGAGTTTCGTTTTTCCACCATGTCCGACTGCGCCTACCTGGTACTGCAGGTGTGTCCCTGGGCTTTTTCCCCTCTCGACAAAGAAACCGGAGGGACTATGGAGGATCGCGGAGGCCATTTTGGAGCACTTAATTCCACTTAAACGTAGAAACACTAGCCACTTATGAAGGGGACCCGATTTAAATGACATTAGTGAATCATAAGCAATTCTCAACGTCTTTTGGTCTTGAACTAATTTCTGTCATCCATCATATATAGATTGTTTGTTTGTTTTTTCTAAATCAAGACAAAAATTCTAATGTGAAATCCACACAGTTACAAGTTACAGATGGAATAACGCCGTTAAAGGAGATTATGACGTTAGAGAATATGTATGTGTGATATATTTTTCACAGCCCAAATACGCTGCGGCGTCTCTGCCACACAAACCACGATGGACCAAGCGGAATGTGAACAAGAATCCAGAGTTCAGCGCACAATGAGAAAAATACACGCACAACTTGAAGTTTTTAATACGCAAATGTGTTTTTTTTAATTATTTGTTATGTTTTACTCCTCTCCGTTACTATGCAGAGAATCTGTAGGCGACGGGCGACTCGAGACGCGAAGGGCTCGGTAGAAGAATAGCGCCATCTTGTGGGTTTCACGCGCTAGTGACGAAGCAAGCAGAGTGGACAGGGGAAGCACAAATATGTAAAAAAAAAAAAAAAAAAATCCAGATCCACGAGTTTGTTTAGAGTTTGTCACATATTATTATAATAATAATAAGTATGAGCATTTTATATATATATATATATATATATATATATATATATATATATATAATGCTCATACTTTTGTACATTAGTTTAAGTGAAACTTTAAATTCAGGACTTTTAACGTAGTACTTTAACTAGTTATTAGTATTTTACTTCAGTTTCAGGAAATGGCATCAACTGGCAACAACTTCCCCCTACAACACATACAACAAAATAGTTCAAAATTAAAGAGGGAACAAACTTTATTGATTAAAGGCATTCAACAGTGACATGCTTTTACAAAATAATGACATCTCTCTGATCTCTCACGTCTGAGAATATTAATCAAAAATCAGCAGAGAGGTGCATTACCTTTTTTTTTTTTTTTGCCATAACATACTATTTAATGTTTGTCAAAAAGCATGAAACACAACTGCATAGTTTTCAGAAACCACTTAAAAAAATCTTTTCATGTGTTGAAAATATTTGTTTGCTTCTATTTTGTTCAAAACCTTTGAACATATTTTGAGAGTGTGAAACTGTCCAAATGATTTTTCTGCTTTGTGGATGACGGTCTAACATTATTGTGAGTTTTTTATAGCAACAATGTTTATACAGCACTAAAGTTTTGTTTGTAGATTTTTATTTGTTTTTGTTAGGGTATTTATTAATCTGTGAGTGAATTGTAGCAAATTGTGCTGATTAAAAATATTTAAAAGTTCATAACATGCTTCTCTGGTCTGCAAGATGGTGATGTTTCATGAGATATGATTTCATATTTCTAAAGAATTTGCACAAACAAGTGTGTTTTCAGTCTCATATTTGGGAAGCCACTTTTAAAACTGTCTCCATCCGGTTTTCAACCTTTCTCCACATGACCAAAAATATTTTACGAATGAAAAGGATACTTATGATTCTGTGACTGCTGCTGAGACAATTCACGTATCAAATCCTCAGTGTGGTGCAATGCTCTCTTTTTCCCCCCATGAAACAGATCATTTGGATTTAGTGTTTTACACGGTCATGTGAATCAGTTTGAAAGGAGGATCAATCAGTTATTGGTTTGGGTCTTTTCCCTGTATTTTTTTGACAATAAGATAAATATAGAATATCATCACGCTTACCTTAAATGTGTTGTTTCCTTCATCTGTGAAGCTGTTGGATCTTTGGTTATTTTAAAATCAGTCCAAACACTGTGGGATGTCTGAGAAACGTGTCTGCTGTCATTAATTCTGGGAACACACTGTATGCAGATGACATTACTCTTTATGTGTCTGTTGGAATCAAGAGACGCTGAGTAAAATAAAAGCAATTTACTCCAGTATCTTTGAGTGTCTTCATTTTGTTTTCCTCTCACCACACACACACACACACACACAGACACACTTCAACTTGAAAACACTCCCCGTCGCAAGATTGTGTGACTCCCAATTTTGGATTAGGTTTTATTGTTTTTTATATAGTTTCTCAGTTTTACTCAACTGCATTTTTTTTTTAAATGTAGCACTTAGATATGTTTGGTGGAATTTGTCCTATTACTGTAATTAATAAACAGTCACCAAGTTTGGATAGAAAAATGTCATCGATGCTGTTTCTTTTATAGATGTTAGACACGTGATTGTTGTTCAGACCGTTTTATGGACTGTTGCCACATTTCCATCCAGTGAACGCAATGCTGTTGGAAAGATGTTCATATACAGACTCCGCCTGCTCACCCCCACCTCGTCTGCATTTTTTTTTAACCGATGCTGATTTCACAAGCGCGAATGTCATCAACCACCAAAATTTCCATGCTGGACAAATGGAGAATGGCTCCACTATGGCTAATCCTCATGTTTGTGCTTCAGTTTGAAGGTAATTGCTCTTAATTTCTTGTTGTACTGTAGTTTAAATAATTCTTATTATTATTATGATTGTGTCCTGGAATATTTTACGTTTGGTGCAACAGTACTTTTCTGATAAATACCATCTGTGTTGATGGTTTTCTACTTCCTGCTGTGCACTGACCCCGTCACAACTCTTGCTGAACTCTCTTATAAAATTCACTTTTAAGTAAGTGTAGCTGAAAATACAACCCCACGTGGACTCCACGTGTTTGCCTAGCAAAGTAAGGCAAACACAACGATGCCCAGCTGTGTTTTAAAAAGAAACTATGATTAATACATGTTTTAAAAGTCTTCAGCAGGAGCCGAGTGGGGAACGCCCTTTTATTTTTTTTGTTTCTTTCAGCGGTTTTGTTGAGAGTAAGAAGGATGTAAAAAAAATATTACCAAACCTAGGATCGGAATAAAAAAGACACAAAAAAACAAAACAGGTACCAGAAGTTAAACTAGAGCGCAATACTGATGTAACATTGACCTGGAACTTCTCTCTTCTAAGTGTTAAACACTTAACATATCATGTAAAAGCAACAATGTACATGATATCTAACAATTACAGAAAAAATGCAATGTCGAAGTGAACCAAATGAGCGTGACCTGTTGTCTCTCCACTGTGGTTTTTTGCTCTATCTAGTGGTTTAAGGGTAAATGACAACATCTATCTATCTGTCTGTCCGTCGTAATTGCTGAACAAGAAAAAGCACAACAATGGAAAGCAAGGACTTTTTTTTGAGCCAATTATTTAATTCTCAAAACTCAACTTGGCTCTTGCATCAGTGTAACAAACATGACACAACTGCCATCTTTGGTGCAGCACAGACGTGTCCATTCTTTACCTGACTGTCTCTCTGACAACGTCTCTGCCAACGTCCAATGTTTATTCATTCATTCATTCATCGTCTACCGCTTTATCCATTTAAGGGTCGCGGGGGGTCGCTGGAGCCAATCCCAGCTAACATTGGGCGAGAGGCGGGGTACACCCTGGACAGGTCGCCAGCCTATCGCAGGGCCACATACAGACACGGACAATCATTCACTCTCACATTCACACCTACGGTCAATTTAGAGTCTCCAATGAACCTAACCCCATTCTGCATGTCTTTGGTGTGTGGGAAGAAGCCGGAGAACCCGGAGAGAACCCACGCATACACGGGGAGAACATGCAAACTCCACACAGAAAGGCCCTGGTTGAACCGGGATTCGAACCCAGAACCTTCTTGCTGTGAGGCGAAGGTGCTAACCACTACACCACCGTGCAGCCCACGTCCAATGTTTAGTTCAGTTTATTTATTTTGTGTCCAACAATCTGACTTAATATTTGGATGATTACAGTTTGTTCCAACGTGCAGGCATTGCGTCATTGTGCCATTGTGTCACTTCTCTCTGACCACACACTCTTGTCTTTGCAACAGGCATCAGCGGAGACACCGTCAAGCTCTACCACACACCTGGACACGACGCCGTCCTGCCGTGTCACATCCTATCATCGGCAACCTCGACGTGCTCCACAATCACATGGTTTTACAACAGTGCAGCCACAAAAGTGGTTGCGGATGGAATTGTTAAGAACGACTTGGTTCGAGCTGCCAGGCTGAGACTGGACAAGGGCTGCAATCTGTTCATCGACAGCATCACTGCTGAGGATGCCGGTCTCTACGTCTGTCGGAAGGGGAGGGCAACCATGTTAGACACAAATGTGGTTCTGAGCGTTCTGACCAGTGAGTCTAATTTCTATCTAGGCTCATTGAAATGAAAGAAATGACATGATACCAAGTGCAGTCGCGTGTACATAACACCAACCTGTTGGTAAGGTCATTAAGTCCTGGAAGTGGACTCTTTGACATTACTTTTTCAAAACTCTAATAAATGCCACCTCATCCTTCTCCTGACCTATACCACAATGTTTGCGAGGCGTTTCCTCCAGAGCCAGCTGTTGATGGAGCATTGTGTCTTCACCAAACCGATCCCTTCTTCACACCCTCACCAGGAAACTCCACCTTAAAGGGTTTCCTTTTTAATTCCGTCTATCCACATTTGGCTTGTTGAAACAAAACTGAAAGGTCTCGATACCATTAAACTCATCCATCCATTATGTATACTGCTTATCCTTTGAGGATCGTGGGGCCTGTAGGCAATCACAGCTGACATTGGGCGAGAGGCGCTCACACCCTCGACAGTTTGCCAGCGGATCACAGGGCCGACGCAACAAGATAAGCGACTGTCACACCTACGGACACATTTTTGATAGGTTTTTATTGTTTGACTGCACTGGGCTGGAGCCTCGGGTATGTGAGACGGACGAGCTAACCACGAGGCCAAAACCCCTGAGTCGCAGCGTCGGTCGCGAGCAGCCGGCCGCTAGCACGTCGGTAGCACCTCCGTTGCTTGCAGGTTTGTCGCTAACACATCCGTCGCTAGTCCGTCGCTAGTCCGTCGCTAGCACGTCTCTAAATGTGTCGGGAAGTGATGTTTACACACAGTGTTGTGTGGTGCGGTCCGCACCATTCTTATTGTTTTAAATTTACAGAGCCAACAGGTTGTTTTTTTCCGGCGCGCGCACACGACCGACAGCTAGCGGACCGCGAGGAAATATTTGCTGAATTTTTACAAAAAGTGAATTGGATTGAATAACGCCTCCTGCCCCTTAAGGACTTAGGCACTAAGCTACGGGGCGAACATGCAAACTCCAAACAGAAAGGCTGTGGCTAGACGCCGAGTTCGAAGCCCAGACCCTTCTCGACTGTGAGGCCGACAGTGCTTACCACTGCACCACCGTGCCGCCTTTCCATTAGCTTCAGTCTACTGTAATGTCTTGAATCACATGGGACAATCACCCAGTGAAACATATATGAAAAAACCCAGAAATACTTTCATGGGCCTTGCAGTAAAGTTGCTGACTTTGTCGCAGTACGTCAGATGTCGGTTAACAGTAAGCCCATGTTTTCTCTCAGTCTCCCCATCTCCGCCAGACAGAAGTGGCGCAGAGGTGGCGTTAAAGTGCTCCCTGTTGGGACGCACCGGGCACCGTGGCTGTGGCGACAAGAGACTCCTCTGGGTGGACGAGGCAGGAACTGTGCTGAGTGGCGATGGAGTCCGCAGCGAGGACACAGTGGGCGGCTGCGTCTCGATTCTGACCGTGAACAGTGGCCACGGCAGGAGATACACCTGCCGGCTTGTTGACGAGAGCAACGGCAACAACGTGCAGATACAGGCTGACCACACGCTGGTCGTCACAGGTAGGAAGGCACCCAATGAGGAACGTGAAGTGAGATGAGATACTCAGTGGTTGCGGTGTGTGTTTACGACGAGGGGCTGCTTTGTTTGCCCTGACCACAGATCCGCCGTACGTCGCCATCGGCGCTGCGGTCGGAGTGGCGGTGTTCCTGCTCGTCGTCGCTGCTGCTGCCGGCCTCATCAAATGCAGGAAAAGAACCAAAGAGACAGACGGTCTGTTTAAATATAACAACATATGGATTATATACAAAGATTCGATATGAATTATGTTACGGTTTGTTTGGTCTGGTAAGCAACAATATAGGAACTAAACTAAAATCTGTGTCATGTAACGCTACAGAGCCACGATGAACTCGTTTTTACTCAGACTATTGACACTTAACCTCATTCGGGGCAGTAGTTGTCGTAGCCATACTCCAATAAATTATATAGGATGCAGATCTTTTATTTATTGAAAGTCAGAGTAAATGCATTCATTGACAATATGGGCAAATTTTGGCTCATAGTGTCGTAAAGTTGACAAAATAACTATGAGGTATGATTTAGTTTGTGCACCGATAAAGAACAGCGATAACTATATGTTTGACGCCAGCCGCCCCATCAAAAACTAGCACATTTCGTGGTTATGATATATATCTTATCAGGTTAAGCGTGTACTGTACCTAGTGACAATTTGAAAATGAAAACATTAAACTTTCCCTTTTTGTTCCAGGTGGAGAAAGACCAACCAAACCACATGTGAGTAAAAAATTGTTTTCAAATTACCAGAGAAATTAACTCTGAGCTACTTCGCAAACATATTAACATATACATACCATGAAATGTTAGCTGTATGTGCTTGCACAATATTAATTCTGCATCTATAGCAACATTAAGCTTTTTGACAAACCGAGTGTAAATTAAAATAGTCGTGCTCCAAAGCTAAGACATAAGCATTTTATGAAAAAGCAGAATGTGTCTCCTTTAAATCTTTTTGAAAAGGGACCTCAGACCATCACACAGTGTATATACTCTGTACCACATGAACTCAGTGCTGCCACCGGTGGCAGAATCTGCATTGCAACAATACTGTTTTTTGTCACGTTCTCCGTTAAGAAGGTTCACATTGCAGTACATCAATGAGAAGCACTGGTGCACACCATGAGCACATTGTGCATTATGTGTTTGACCCTGTGATTGCACCCAGGATGATCCGGAGGACAATCTGACCTATATCACCGTGAGCCACGTCAACCAAGGAGCCTCTGCTGTGAAACTGGTGAGTGACTTCACACATCTGATTTCACTCGGCTGAGGTTTTCTGCGTCTGTAATGACTTAAATATCTTAGTCTTTTTTTTTTTTAACACTGTACAGTGAACAATGGTCTAATATATGTGGATGCACCTGTCAATATATTTCCTAAATTCAAACTCTGAATGGGACACATATTATATTTTAAAAAAGAAGAAGCTGTTTTTGCCTATTTGATAAATGTTCATGCACTCTATTGATTCTTGCACTTTTGGGTAATATCTTCATATAGCATCAGCTAAATGAATGTAATGTTATCACAGCTTAGAATTAATGCTAAAAAACATCCAACACGCCCCTCCTGGCCCACAGCTGTTTTACTTGCCAGTTTGTTGGAGTTCATCAGTTCATTCTGCAAATAGCATGTTTACAGAGCAAAGAACAGTGACACAGCACAAAGATTAATTTGAGGCTACTTAGTTAAGCCATTTCTATTTCAAACTTGACAACACATTAGTGCCTATGGTTTTGTAATGAGATGTCAAACTTTTGTGTCGTCTCTGACAAAGTCTCTGAAGAGCTTTTGTCCCAACGTGAATGAAAGCCATTGACATCAGTGAAGAATAGAAAACGCACAAGCTCCGTGTACACTTGAACAAACACAGGCTAGCATGTAGTTGATGTCTGAATGATATAAAACCTCTGGTTTGTGTGGTACAGGTCAAAGAGGTGGAGAATGTCACTTATTCTACAATCAAGACTCCGGTGACGACAGACGCATGGTATGTCAGCATACCATAATAAATCGGAGAATATGAAAAACGTCGCCTAATTGCCAGGGGTTTTCTCTCTGTCAGGAACAGAACAGTTGGATTTTGTGCCTCAGTGTTTTTCAAGCTGTTTTGTAGTTTTTGCTGGACTTTCTTTGCTCAGTATTGAGATGGTTGTTTCGTTTAAACAGCGTACATATAGTTAAAAGATCATGGTGAACCATTTCACACACAAAAAAAGTT
Organism: Scophthalmus maximus; assembly: GCF_022379125.1. Lineage (NCBI taxonomy): Eukaryota > Metazoa > Chordata > Actinopteri > Pleuronectiformes > Scophthalmidae > Scophthalmus > Scophthalmus maximus. Next base: position 18,832,852 of record NC_061532.1, on the reverse strand, counting down.
CTACCTGCTCCAAAGCAATGAGGAACAAACATGAAGTCTCCTTATCATGTTTGGGATTTTAAAAAAATCAATCACTACATAAATAAGACAAAACTCAGCAGAATGGTTAAAAGTGATCGAAAAACAACAATCTTCAAAGTTCTCGCTGTGTTTCAGTTTTTTAAAAGTCCAGCAGCAGTCCTGTTTTACAACTGAACAACACTCGAGTTGTCTTTCCTTTTTTTTGTCTGCTTGTTTGTTTGGATCCTATGTCTCACTGTCATTGTTGTAGTCCACCCTATATGTTTTTCATATGAATACCATTTTCTAAAACATGCAGTGTTTACAGATATTTTTTACAGGCAGGAGAATGTTTTCCTTTCTACCAATATATAAAAATCAATTTCTAGAGATTTGAACATTGATTAAAATACTCCTAAATGTATGCGTGGACGAACAATCAATTAGCTTCGTCTTTCACTGATATGATTTATTTCTGGTCAGAGTTACAGTACCATATGTGACAACACAGTTGGGTGCAGAGAGAATCTTCTTGTGTTCATTGATGTTACATGTAGTCAGCTGCATTCATGATCTCTAAACCAGCCAATAAGCAAACATCACACTGGGAAATTTTGGTATGTCAATATTGTTAAATCGCCAAAAGCTAAATTTGTGTGTTTATTTGGCCTGTTTAACATCCTGTTAAGTAATGACAGTAACATATTGTCCTGCTGTCCAAGCTCTTAAGTCCACATATTCTCATCTGAAAGGCACAAAATACACATCATAGTATCTTCCAACAGGAAGGAGTCTGAAATTGGGAGTGTATTTCATGATTAGGGACATTTATAATATTTACTTTATTCTGAAACAATTGGAGACTAAAAAATAGGGTAAAGCTCCGTTAACTTTAAATTATCATGCAAATAGGCGTAGCTAATAGTGAACACCCCATGCATCCACTTGTTTTGAAATAAAGACTTTAATTTGCAGGTGTTCTTGTCTGAACTCTGTAAATCATCATGTAAAAAATGCGCATTTTGTTTTAATTATACTTCAAATCCTTCAGATGTTTTTTTTATATGTACATTTTCCTGTGTGCTTAAAGGTTATTAATATATCAACTCGTGTACCCTATAGTTTAATCAGAGTTTCATCGAGCTGAGAGAGAGCACAAATCAATCACACTTTCTCCACCTGACAACCAGACTGATCTTGGGAGGAGCACCTCAGACTCACTGCTGCCCCAAGTGTGATAAATTCTGTTGGGCTCAGAGTTCGGGCAGTTCAGCAGTTTTCTTGTACAGAAAACAAAGCTTATCAATCGCTCAACCGGAAGTCCGACTTCGTATAGTCCAACTTCCTGAACTTTAGCTCCGCCGAAACAGTCTTTGCTCCTCATGATCTCTGATTTCCTGAATGAGAAGTGCTGTTGCTGTAACAAACACACCAAAATCTGTTTGGAATTCCTAATATTTTAGAAGTTTACTTCCTGAATATCAGTGATAAACACTGGTTTTTAACTGTGAATATTTTTAACTGATCCACAGTTAGCCATTACTCTTGAACTTGTAATGCCGGATTCCAGTAGTTTGAGCCGTTGACTTTCATTCAGTTAGGCACTTCTCAGGGGAAATCATACCCACTCACAAACAATACATGGAGCAAGGCATTTGAGGCACAGTGTGCTCATCATTTTCTATCATTACCGCACACGTCCACCAATTTGCTTGAGCATGCATGGCGGAGATAAATAGACTCATGTTCTACAGATGTGTCCCTCTGGCTTGAAGAACAAACTGGAGCAAAAATGCCCCTAGGGTTCGTGAAGCAGGTTGCGTCTGTTGTAATAAGGGATATTTTTTATCTTGTAGTGAGCAAACCAAAGAATTCAAGCATCCTAATTAAAGCTTGCTCTGACATCCTCATACATAGTGAACCTGGGTGGTTGGGCCCCTTCATTTTTTGATATACTGTACACTACCTCCTTGGGTCCAATTATCTACTTGCATGGCTTCTCATATTACTGCTATACAGACGATACCCAACTATACCTGTCCTTCCGGCCAGATGTCACCACAGTCTTGGCACAAATATCAGCTTGTCTCTCAGACATATCCACATGGATGAAGGAACGGCAGCTTCATCTAAATCTACCTAAGACTGAACTCTTTATTTCTCACTGCAAACAAGGTTGCGAGAAATCTAGGTGTCATGGTTGGTGATCATGTTACCTTCTCTGACTATTTTGCAACTTTTTCATGGCTGTGCCACTTTAACACTAAGCATGAATCCATTTCTTCAAATAATTTGCAGAACAAAGAATGTCGCAAAACATGAACAGGATAAAACATAGCATTTAATTGAAATAGCAATATTTATTGTGGACAAATGCATCAAAATATGACCTTGATCTTAATTTTGCATCACAAGTTACATGATAGGCCTTTTTGTTTACATCAGTGGTGCTGAACATTTTCACTCCTGTTAAACTGTGTCTGGTTTTTCATTTCGAAGCCCTCCACCTCCTCCTCACATACGGGGCACAGCACAAAGTTTATGAGCTGGAGGGGCTAAAGAAAAGCCCACTTGTGGAGTCACATCCAATTCCTCCTCTGACACCCCAGGTGGAGGAGAGAAACGGAAGTGCTGCAGGAGGGTGGCGAGGAAGAGGAACAGCTCCATCCTGGCCAGACTCTCTCCGGGACAAGCCCTGCGACCTGCGAGAGGGAAACAAAGGCAACGTTTCAGGTCATCCTCCAGCAGACAGGAGCATTGACACGAAGTGATTAACTTGAGCTCACGAACCTGCAGAAAAGGGCATGAAGGCGTCTCGCTTGACAAACTTTCCATCTTTGTTCAGGAAGTGGGCAGGATAAAAGGAGTGAGGTCTCTCCCACTCACTCTCATCCCTCAGGACAGAAATCAACAGAGGAAACACTGTGGTCCCCTGTGGACAACCGCAAATTTTAAATTAATTAACCACGACAGCAGTAAGGGTGGGACACGCCGGTAACGGCAGATACGAAATCCACTGTCGACCAGACCGCCTTGTTTTGGTTCGCCCTAACCCAACTTGGAATGTTTGTATTCTCATCTTTGTCTACCTACCTTCTTAATGAAGTGACCCTGGAAGGTGACGTCTTGGCTCGTCTTGTGAGGCAGTGACATGGGGACGACGGAGGACATTCTTTGTGTCTCATGGACGACTGCGTCAACGAAGGGCAGGTTCTTCCTGTCTTCAGCCTTCACCTGACGACTCCCTATCACCCGGCTCAGCTCCTCCTGGACCTGGTCTGGGATGAGATGGAAAACATAGCACTTAAGGTTCATCTTCTGAAGCTTGGAATGTGTGGTTATGTATGAACGCTGTGCACATTTATGGATCTCTACCTTGGATTTCTGGATATCTAGCCATGAAGAGGAGTCCCCATCTGAGTGTTGTTGCAGTTGTATCGGTGCCGGCATTGAACATATTATTAACTGACTTTAGAAGGTTTTCATAGTGGAAGTGACTGTTGGTGATGCCAGATTTCTGCACATATGGAAGATATCAAGGAAATGATGTCAAACTTAACTTGGTATAAGTGAGGATTTTTTGTCTGTTTGTTTTTAGTATCAGGAGTGCAGTTTCTTACTCGAACTGGCTCATTACTCTGTTTCTAATTCACTTCGGTGAATAGAGAAGCCATTCAGAGCCACAACGCTTTGTGGTGGTCAACTTTTACCACTGCTACCTTTGAAATAACTTAACTTAATTGTGGTTGGATTAAGTGGTACGGTAAGTGTCTTTTAATTGCAAAACAGTTTGAATATATCATTCAAAACACCACCACAAAAACCAAAGATGAGATTTACTATCGCCGGTGATGACAACATGACAATATGAAGACACGGACAATTGCCCAGCGCAAGTCTCAGATGTCTACATCCATCCATCATCTATACTGCTTTATCCTTTTAAGGGTCGGGGGTTCTTCTCAGCTGACATTGGGCGAGAGGCAGGGTTCATCCTGGACAGAGTCTCCGATTATTCTTGTCTTTAGACTGCAGAGAACCCATGCAGACGTAATGATGTTTGTTTTTGCTCCAAACCTGGATTCAAAGAAGGAACCTTCTTGCTGTGAGGCTACAGTGCTAACCACCACACCACTGTGCCACCCCAGATGTCTACATGTTAAATCAATTAGCAAATATGATAGGTGAGAGTTTCCCAACCTCCAGATGATTCTTCCGAACCAGAAAGGCATCTATAAATCCTCTGCACATCTGTGGATTGAGGGTCTCCTCCAGACTTCTTATCAACTTCAAGTGCTGTTTCTTGTTGGCATCAACCAATTTGATGAGTTCCTTCTTCTCAGAGATGAATTTACCAAGCCATGGGAACATGTTGTACATCTGTAAAAAATACATGTGTATGCATAATTATTTAAACAACAATTTTATTTGGCCAATTCAGATTCTGACTTATTGAGTTACAAGAGACTAATTAAGAGATACTTATTCAAATCACAGCAATGAAAGTATTAGATTCATAAACATATGGAGTGATACCTGTAGTGATGGAGAGGTGAAAAGCTTAATATATTTGTTTGAATGATCCACCAGAGACATAAACTCTGGATCATCATATTCAAATCTGTTGCCATAGACCATGGAGCAGATGATATTAGAGACTGCACGGTGTATTGGTTTGGTCATGTCAAAGGCTTCTCCTGCACCAAGGTAAAGAAACAAGAACAACAACCAAAAAGAGATTTGTAATGAAAAGGGAATTGAAGCCTGAAATGTTGATCATCATGTAGTTAGTTGAAAACACTTACCTTTAGTCTTGTTGATCACTTCAGTGAGGTGATGAAGTTCATTTATAATTTTTTCCTCACTTTCTTTTTTACCCATCCCGTTATCTCTAAGGTTTGTCAAAGCAAAGCGCCTCATTTCCTGCCAAGAATCTCCATTTGTCCATATAAGTCCTATGATGAAGCATTTCAATGGAATTAGTTGAAAGATTAGATGACTGAGTCATTGTCACAGTGATGAAAATCACAAGCTTGAGCATCATCAATAAAAGCGGAAACCAGCAGCTAAATTGAACCAGTTGCAAGGACAAATGAGCAAAGCACTTGGCGACGTTGAGAGAAAAAACTCCCTTTTAACAGGAAGAAATCTCTGACAGAACCAGACTCAGTTGTGGGCGGAGCCTCTGTCTCGACCGGTTGGGGTGAGGAGAGAGAGGAGGAAGAGAGGAGAGGTGGGCAGAAAGAGGGTGGGAGGTGAGACAGTAGGAGAGAAGAGAGAGAGAGGACAGTTGTACAACCGCCGCTGTAATCTCTACCAGACTGATACTTATAATCAAAAAATACAATTATGTTGTTGTCATTATTAGTGATGATATTAATATTAATAATAATAATAATAATGAGGGGTTTGGGTCCTGCAGCTCTGGGGTCAGAGATACACTAGGAGAGATAGAAAACACAAACAGGGTTAGTGACATGTACTAAACATATCGGGGGATGGGGGGGTAGTATAACAGTTGCTTTAATTTCTACCAGACTGATACTTATAATTAGTGAAAACTGATACTTATAAATACAATGATGTTATTAATAATGATAGTAATAATAATAATGACGGGTTTGGATCCTGCAGCTCTGGGGTCAGATCTACTAGGGGAGAGAGAAAACAGAGTTAGTGACATGTAATGTAGATACATGTGGGCAGAGAGAGAGAGAGAGAGAGATTGAAAAAGGTGGGAGAAGGAGAGAGAGATAAAGAGAGAGAGAGAGGGAGAAGGAGAGAACGGGAGAGGGAGAAAGATGCTCATGATATAAGTTCCCCCAGCAGTCTAGGCCTATAACAGCATAATAAAGAAATGGTTTATTAAACACCTGAGCAGTTCTAACTATAAGCTTTATCAAAAAGGAAGGTTTTAAGTTTAACTTTAAATGTAGACAGGGTATCTGCATCCCTGACACAAACTGGGAGCTGGTTCCAGAGGAGAGGAGCCTGGTGGCTGAAGGCTCTGCCTCCCATTCTACTTTTACAGACTCTGGGAACCACAAGTAATCCTGCATTTACAGAGCGAAGTGATCTATTGGGATAATATGAAACTAGGAGCTCTGTAAGATATGATGGAGCTTGATTATTAAGGGCTTTGTAGGTTACGAGCAGTATTTTGAATTCTATTCTGGATTTTACAGGAAGCCAATGCAGAGTTTCTAACACTGGAGAAATATGATCTCTTTTTCTAGTTCCTGTCAGAACTCGTGCTGCGGCATTTTGGATTAGCTGGAGGCTTTTCACAGACTTATTGGTGACAAATGCATGGACTAGTTTTTCAGCATCCTTTTGAGATAGGATGTTTCTAATGTTCTTGATATTGCGCAGGTGAAAGAAGGCTGTCCTAGAGATATATTCATTCATTCATTCATTCATCGTCTACCGCTTTATCCATTTAGGGGAGCCAATCCCAGCTAACATTGGGCGAGAGGCGGGGTTCACCCTGGACAGGTCTCCAGCCTATCACAGGGCCACATACAGAGACAGACAACCATTCACTCTCACATTCACACCTACGGTCAATAGGTCTCAGTCTCAGTCTCCAATGAACCTGACCCCATTCTGCATGTCTTTGGACTGTGGGAGGAAGCCGGAGAACCCGGAGAGAACCCACGCACACACGGGGAGAACATGGAAACTCCACACAGAAAGGCCCTGGTTGGTTTGAACCGGGATTCGAACCCAGAACCTTCTTGCTGTGAGGTGAAGGTGCTAACCACTACAACACCGTGCAGCCCCCTAGAGATATATGCGTTCCATAATTTAGTAAGTCCCTTGATAGATGTTATAGAATCTTGAAAAACGCCCTTGGTAGGAAGAAGGTTCCCCACCCTGGCTGTAAACATTTGCTTGGCTGTAAAGGTAAGCGATTTAAATACAATACACTTTTTGACAAATTCTGCAAATACTTCCTCAAGGTCCACTAGCTGTCGGTTCTGTGTAGCCCTGGCTCTGTAAATTTGAAACAAAGAAAAGGTGCGGACACACCTCACAACACTGTTTGCAGTTTGAAAACATCACTACCCGAAACGTTACGAGACGTGATAGCGACAAACGCTACGACTCAGGGATGTTGGCCTTGTGGTTAGCACATCTGTTTCCCATACCCGAGGCAGCGGGTCCGAGCAGTCAAATAATCAACAACAAATAATCTTTCTCCAAAATTGCTTACTGCCCCTTTAACATGAAAAAAAATCTTGTATTACCTTGTCCTCCATAGACGTCATGCATAATGTGTTGGATGTGTCTCTCTCCAAACTCTTCACCATAGTTAATAAGCGCCTCCTTCACCGTCTTGTATCCGACCAGAATCACCAATTTAGGAGGTCCAATGTAGACGGTGAAGACTGATCCATATTTCTTGGAAAGCTAAGAACAGCAGCATACATAAAAGATATTTGCTTACTTACAAACACAAAAGAGAAAGTGGATATGGTGATGGAACGGATTACATTTTCACGGGATGCAAAACAATACACTGCGCTGACAAAAAACGACCCAGCCACTTCCTTTACCTTCGCTAATGAGATGTAGACTCTCTTGAAGTCCAGCTGAAGGAGGTTACCGAGCAGGGGAAGTGGTCTGGGTCCTGGGGGTTCTTTACCATTTTTCTCGGAGCTGAAGCTGGAGGAGGAAACAAGGTAGACAAGCAGCAGAACCAGCAGAGCCCCCAACAGGGGGGTAGGACTGGAAGTCTGGAGGAATAGTTCTAAAATCCCCATGACTTAAAAGCTGCCAGAGTTAAGAGAAAATGAGTTTTTTTCCAAGAGCTTCCCTTTATGATGTTTTTGGAAAAGACACAGCCCAAGAGGAGGGAGGTCACTAAAAGGGGAGGGACAAGAATTTTACTTTAAACACGGTTTTACTAGTCGTGTTGTGTTTGCGTAACATTTTCATGTTTAATATCAAAACATGCATGTGTGCATATGTGCGTTTGTGGTTCTAGAACTATTGTCAAAGCCAAAAATATACATCTTATAATGTGCATCATCAGGTGTTTGAGTTCAGGCAGTCATCAGGCACTAGTACACAGTATATCACATTAAGCAGACTTACAATGAAACATAACACCTCTTGTATTACTATCAGATGAAGTTAGAAAGCTCTAATCCATGTCCTCCAGGTGTGTTCATCAGGTTAATATTTACAACAGTAAAAGAGCATTTACATGATCTTAGGACGTAGGTTTACCTATGTTCAAACAACCAACACATCCTGGAGCAAAGTAAGAGCAAATTATTATCTGAAACAGGTTTATTTGGTATTCTTCACAAAAGAAAGAAAGACAGAAAAAAGTAGAAGTAGAAGGTTTACCGGTGACAGAGAAGGGTTTATATAAAGTTTTAAAAAGTAAGTTGCTATTTATCTAGCTTGATACATAGATAGATGTAAATGTTAAAAATTAAATCTTAATAATTTTTCATTTTAAGTTACATGATAGCCCTTTTCCAGATCATGATACATACAATGTGTTAACTATGAATCTGCTCTGCTGACAAGGTAAGTATTCATTAAAACAAGCTCATTGCTGGGATAGGAGTCCCTCTACAGAAGCACCTCACATGTTATTTCATTTGCCTACATCAGTGGTGCTGAACATTTTCACTCCTGTTAAACTGTGTCTGGTTTTTCATTTCGAAGCCCTCCACCTCCTCCTCACATACGGGGCACAGCACAAAGTTTATGAGCTGGAGGGGATAAAGAAAAGCCCACTTGTGGAGTCACATCCAATTCCTCCTCTGACACCCCAGGTGGAGGAGAGAAACGGAAGTGCTGCAGGAGGGTGGCGAGGAAGAGGAACAGCTCCATCCTGGCCAGACTCTCTCCGGGACAAGCCCTGCGACCTGCGAGAGGGAAACAAAGGCAACGTTTCAGGTCATCCTCCAGCAGACAGGAGCATTGACACGAAGTGATTATCTTGAGCTCACGAACCTGCAGAAAAGGGCATGAAGGCGTCTCGCTTGACAAACTTTCCATCTTTGTTCAGGAAGTGGGCAGGATAAAAGGAGTAAGGTCTCTCCCACTCACTCTCATCCCTCAGGACAGAAATCAACAGAGGAAACACTGTGGTCCCCTGTGGACAACCGCAAATTTTAAATTTATTAACCACGACAGCAGTAAGGGTGGGACACGCCGGTAACGGCAGATACGAAATCCACTGTAGACCAGACGCCTTGTTTTGGTTCGCCCTAACCCAACTTGGAATGTTTGTATTCTCATCTTTGTCTACCTACCTTCTTAATGAAGTGACCCTGGAAGGTGACGTCTTGGCTCGTCTTGTGAGGCAGTGACATGGGGACGATGGAGGACATTCTTTGTGTCTCATGGACGACTGCGTCAACGAAGGGCAGGTTCTTCCTGTCTTCAGCCTTCACCTGACGACTCCCTATCACCCGGCTCAGCTCCTCCTGGACCTGGTCTGGGATGAGATGGAAAACATAGCACTTAAGGTTCATCTTCTGAAGCTTGGAATGTGTGGTTATGTATGAACGCTGTGCACATTTATAGATCTCTACCTTGAATATCTGGATATCTAGCCATGAAGAGGAGTCCCCATCTGAGTGTTGTTGCAGTTGTTTCGGTGCCGGCAGCAAACAGATTATTAACTGTTACCAGAAGGTTTTCATCGTGGAAGTGACTGTTGGTGATCTCAGATTTCTGCACATTCAGAACAAATCAAGGAAATGTTGATGTGATCTTGTTCCCTGAACTGGCTTATCACTCTGTCTCTGATTCACTTGAGTGAATGGAGAAGAGTGAAGCAACCGCGAGAAGTGAGTTGGGGTAATCTGAGCTCAGGTTTGCCCAAATACTGACACTGGTAACGAAAACATGCGGCGAACAGCATGTTGCTTGTCACTAGCTTTCATAGCTATACAACTTTGTCTCGGTTAATTGCTAAAGATATATTAAATTTAGCGTTGCCGACTGTTACAAAGGTCTTGGAATGATGACTGTTAAAATAATAGGGGCCACAGGGCAAAAGCGTCAGTCAAGCAATCACACAAGTAGATCAAGGTTGAACTTGAGTCTCAGATGTTTACATGTTAAATCAAACATTATTTTGAAGTCCTTCCACCGTTTTCCGGCAAGAGAACCATTGCCACGGACTTGGAGGTGATGATTCTCACACCGACCACTTCACGCTCGGCAGCGAAGAGCCTCGTGTGCACTGGAGGTCACGGTCTGAACAGAACCGTCCGCAAGAAGCAGAGAGATTCAATTCTGAAATTCCCGAAACCTCAGAATTGAATGATTTTGCAAGTGTGTGCTTTCTAACCTCCAGATGTTGCTTGCGAACCAGAAAGGCATCCACAAATCCTCTGCACATCTGTGGATTGAGGGTCTCCTTCAGACGTCTTAACCATGTTAAGTTCTGTTCCTTATTGGCATCAGCCAGTTTGTTGAACTCCTCCTTTTTGGTGACCAATTTACCAATCCACGGGAACAGGTTGTATAACTTTAAAAAATATACATAACAGCATTAATATTCAAAACAATTTTGACCAGGTTATTCAGATTATGCTCTGTTTATTTGCAAAGGTTTATTAAAATCACAGCACTGAAAGCATCTGATTCATAAACGTAGAAAGTGACCTGGATTGATAGAGAGCCCAGAAGGAGATTGTTTCTGTTGGTCCGTTTTATCATACATATAAACTCTGGATCATCATATTCAAATCTGTTGCCATAGACCATGGAGCAGATGATATTGGAGACTGCGTTGTTAATGGGTTGAGTCGAGTCAAAGGCTTCTCCTGCAACAACGGCAAAAAACCCCCGTAAAAAACAAACAAACAATCAAACATAATATATGGATTTTGAAGCCTGAATTGTTGATCATGCAGGATATTAAAATCTAAACACTTGCCTTTGAACTTGTTAATCACTTCGGTGAGGTAATGAAGTTCCTCAGTGATTTTTTCCTCACCCGCCATTTTACCCATCCCAAAATCCTTCAGGTTTGTCACAGCAAAGCGCCGCATTTCTTTCCATGAATCACCATTGGACCATAAAATCCCTATGATGAGGTATTTCAACAGCATACAAAAGATCAGTGATTTATTATAGCTAAAGTTCATACATATTCGCTGAATTTTTTTCTTCTTTTCCTTGTTGTACCGTGTCCTTGACTGACTTCATGCAAAATTAGCAACGGGTCTCTCTCTCCAAACTCTTCACCGTAGTGAACAAGCGCTTCCTTCACCGTCTTGTATCCGGCCAGAACCACCACTTTCTGACGTCCCAAATAGACGGTGAACACTGATCCATATTTCTCAGAAAGCTAAGAACATCAGAATTATATATATTTACTGGATTAAACACACAAACACACACAGAGAGAGAGAGGACTAAGTGGATATGGTGAAAAAACAGATCATACTGTAACTGTCTGTTGCATCGGTTATGATATTCCTGTATTAACAATAATCCTAAAATCATTTGCAAAAGTGAGATATTGACATGGTGTTAACAATGGGCATATGATAGTATATAAACTAATCTTGAATAATTTCTGTTTCTCTCCATTGTGGTGCAGTTGAACAGGGTTATTGAATATTATTTCCATAGTTTAGCTGAGCAAAACCCATCTGCGACTCTCTCGCGCTTATTTACCGTCCATTCGCATGGAATTTGGACCAACAGTTCAATGCTAAACCACAAATAAAGACAATGAAATTGTTATGCTCTATGATCTCCTCCGCTCTGTTTCTGACGTTGGCCCAATATTCCCATCGATGTGTTTTTGGGAATATTGGCCTATGATCACTGAAACTGACTGACGGCATTACCATTATTACTATTTTCTATCTACTTTCCATGAAAGTGGTGATAATATCATGATAGTGAATTATTTTGGCCTCAGTAAGTCTTTCATGAAAATTTGATATCATGACAATGGACCCAAAACAATGCACTACGCTGACAGAAAACTCCCCAGCCACTTCCTTTACCTTCACTAATGAGATGTAGAGTCTCCTGAGGTCCAGCTGCAGCAGGTTACCCAGCAGGGGAAGCGCTCTGGGTCCTGGAGGTTCTTTACCATATCCCTGCGAGCTGAAGCTGGAGGAGGAAACAAGGTAGATAAGCAGCAGAACCAGCAGAGCCCCCAACAGGGGGGTAGGACTGGAAGTCTGGAGATGCAGATCTAAAAAACACATGACTTTTTCTTTTTTTTTGAGTGTCCCGAAGCTGTCAGAGGCCTGACAAGAAAGGCTTTCGTTCCAGAGCCTTAAGCTTGAAGAACATTTCTGGAAGAGGAGAGAAATGTCTTTTATTCCTTCAAATGGAGAACAGCCCAAGAGGAGGGACACTCTTTGCTTGATGGCCGTTACAAACTGTTTCACATTGACCCACAGGGTCAGAAAGTCCAAACAGTACGTGCACCAGCAGGTGTTTTCTGTTCAGGCACCGGTGGACCGTGAATCACACACAGCAGACCGCTTTACAAGCCAAATGTATAATTTATGTTAATATGTATAACATTGGGAGATGTTTTGTTTATTTTGGCCTTTTCTCACCTATGATTCAACATGTTAGTCATTGAAGGTCCAGGAATTGTGTCTCACAGTGTGGTTTTGCACGTCGAGGAAAAAGACGTTTCCCGTCCCGTTATGTCGGTGCCTACATTTTATTTCATAAATCAATTAAAGGAGTTTTAAAGACTCATTACCCATTACACAAACACTACTCACAACCTATTCACAGCAACTGTTGTTAGCTTTTTTTTAAATGGTGGACCCTGTGGTATTGGTTTTTGGAGGAGGTTTGAGTGAACTTGCTGGATTAGTTTCAATACATTTTTTAAATTACTTTTTTTTCTTTTAAATTAAACCGAACCTTATTTTGTGTCATTTGGTCAATAAACATGTCAGTGAACATGACGCTAGTTCAGATCCCCCGCCAGTGAATGTGTATTTCCTATAAGGAGGTTATGTTTTCACCCCTGTTCTTTTGTTTGTTGTTGGTTTATTTGTTTGTCATCAGGATTACACAAAAACTAATTTCATTGGGCCCAAGCTGCAACCCATCATGACGTCAACCGTTGGTTTGTGAGCTGCTGTTTTGATGCCTCGAGTTTCGCATTTGGACACATGCTGTATCCACACTACGGTGCATTATCATCTATTTTACTCTAAATGCACCACAATTTACAAAATGAACATCATGCTGTATTGAAAAAGACTTGAAAATAGAATTTGAATCATAAACTCCTCAAAAAAAAGGTCTACTGACGTTATAAATCGAGGGAGAATTAGACTTCTTTTTGCAACCAGTGAGTCCCCCTCTGCTGGTAATTCCAGAGAATACAGGCTTCCCTGTTGTAAGGACGCTGGTGAGAACGTACGTACTTTTCCTCAGAGCTCCTGGGGAAGTTGTCAACACCACTTTGGAGATAACGGAGGAGAAGAAAGAAGTATGTTCACTGAAGCTCCTACTTCGTATTCTGGCTCCTAGCCTTAACTAGTGGCAGAGTTAGCATCATGGCTAACTCAATGCCAGCAGCCTGGCTACTGTCCAAAGCAGAAAGCAACTTGTAAAAATCCATGGCAGTATTAATAAGTAGGCGGCTTGTGTAACTGATCTAGTAGAAAGAAAACATACGGAATGTGGTTTTTGTAGCATCTCAAATCCTGGAGCTTTTGCGAGAATGAGTTGTTTTTATCAATTCGGCTGTTCCACTGTCTGTCATTTCCATTACTGGAGATAGATACCAGGAGAACGCTATTCTCTTTTTGGTTTTGGCTACGCAAATGGGTGCCGCAGTGCCTTTGTGCCATAAATCGAGTCATAATTTTCCGTGAAAATAACCTTCCGGTGGCCAAGGGAATAACATGGTGAAATCAATCGGACCAATATACGCGTGGAAGGTGTGCAAGTCTTGAATATTTAATACAAATTAATTGGATGGCTAATCACACTAGTTGCACTGCTCAGGTTTCCTACGTGTTTTCTTTCGTTAGCTCCTCGATTTTGCTAATACCTCATAGTTCAGGAGGTCAAAAACAGTGTCTATCTCACACTCCTGAATCTCCTGAACTACTGTGGGCCTTCAACATGAAATGGGCTAATTTGCTGCTGATGGTCAAATGGTTTTAAAGAGGTTCAGGAATTGTGAGTCTGAGGCCCATATGAGCAAAGTAAATCTACGTAATTGAGGTAGAGTTCTAAACACAGGAGTCAAAAAGGTGAAACACTCTTTTAATAAAACATTTTTAATATGTAAGTACAGTTACACACAAACACGCAGTATATGTGCAAGGCATTGCAAACAGCTGCAATGCCTTTCTTTGGCAGAGATGCAGGAAAAACTCCATTCCTTATATTCGACACCCCAAACATTCATGATCATGCTACATTAACAATCAATAGTAGGCCTAGTAAGCCTGACCTGACCATAATTTAGCAGTTACATTTTATTTTTACAACTACCATATTCTGAAGGCATAGATAGTAGCCGAGTAAGAACGTCGGAGGTACAACCGTGTGCAATATAGAATCTATTGTCATCAATAAAAGTTAGTGAAGCACCATTCTTACATACAGGGCACAGCACACAGTTTATGGGGGGAAGGGTTGAGGGTTAAGCCCACACGTGGAGTCAGATCCAGGTCGTCCTCTGAAACCCCAGGCGCTGGAGTGAAACGGAATTGCTGCAGGAGGGTGGTGAAGAAGATGAAAAGCTCCATCCTGGCCAGACTCTCTCCAAGGCAAACCCTGCGACCTGTTGGGAGGAAAAGCAAAGGAAAATGTTTGCGTCACCCGCAGACAAGTGAACATCGAAGAAGAAGTGCAAGTGCTTGTGCTCACGAACCTGCAGAAAAGGGCATGAAGGCGTCTCGCTTGACAAACTTTCCATCTTCGTCCAGGAAGTGTGCAGGATAAAAGGAGTGAGGTTTCTCCCACTCGCTCTCATCGTACAGGACAGATGTCAACAGAGGATACACTGTGGTCCCCTGTGGACAAGAGCAAATCTTAAAACTAGATAACCACGACAGCTGTCAGGGCGGGACACACTGGTAACAGCAAATACGAATTCCAGTGTAGACCAGTCACTGTATTCCCCTGAGGACAATGATAATAATAATTTGTTCACACCAGAAGCAAATTTTCCCATTGTGTGAGTTTGGCCGCAAGATTGTATTTGTCCATTCTGCCTCCAGTTTCCTCCACTTAACATGAACAGTTGAATGTAAATAAGGCATACAGCACTGCCGATGGGAAAGCCACACAAAGCGCTTGTGCTAACGGGCTTGCGAACTCACTTTCTGCCAAGCCCTCTCCTTCTTTACCCGGTCACGATACAAATAGCAACTTGTGTCAAAAGGCTCGGGGTGCCCACACACAGCAACAATAATTTTATCCTCGATTACTACGTCAGGACGTCTGATGACTGTGACGTAGTGAGCATTGACTTTGTATGTAGACTTTATTAGCGTGGAGAATTTGCATGTGTTTGGTGTGAGCACACCATTAGTCACGTGTTGTAATTTTAACATGAAACCATTACAGTTGTGTTTGTTCAGTCTGACCTTCTTCAGGAAGTGACCCTGGAAGGTGACGTCTTGGCTCGTCTTGTGAGGCAGTGCCATGGGGACGATGTTGGCCAGTCTCTGTGTCTCATGGATGACGGCGTCAACGAAGGGCAGGTTCCTTCTGTCTTCAACCTGCACCGGACGACTGCCTATCACCCGGCTCAGCTCCTCCTTGACCTGGTCTGGGAAAGAGGGTTACCATAGAAATTTAAGCTTCATCTTTTGAAGCTTGGAATGTGTGTTTATGAAAGAAAGCTGTGCACATTTAAGGATCCCTACCTTGTATTTTGGGATATTTAGCCATCAGCAGAAGTGCCCATCTGAGTGTAGTTGCAGTTGTATCGGTGCCGGCAGCAAACAGATTATTAACTGTCATCAGAAGGTTTTTTTCGTGAAAGTGACTGTTGCTGTTCCCAGATTCCTGCATGTAAAGATGAATCGGTGCAGTTATTCAAACACATCGTTGAATGACTAACCATGAGCTACATTTCATTCCTTGTCACGGATGAGTTTACTTTTGGCCTGGGGGGGGGTCTAGGTCATAGAGAGACATGTGAAAAGCTGATCAACCACTTGGAGTGTGGGTCATGGTCATGTTATTATCAATGGGCAACCCACATGATGTCACCCATCGTTTGGCATTTTGACCAGCACCATCTTGTGTTTTTGGAACAAGAAGTGACCACATATGGAGGACCTGGGGGTGGGGTCTGACAGAGCTTGTCCACTGGTGCCCACCTACACCTGCAATCATGCACCGATTGGATGGTACTCGATGCCAATCACACTGTATCCATGCTTTATTGTCTATTTGACTGTAAATGGACCATAATGTACAAAATTAACATCATTGACGAAGACTTGAAACTAGAGATTGAACCATGAACTCCTCAAGAATATGTTTTACTGACATTATAATTCAAGTGAGAAGTAGAGTATCTGCATCCTACAGGATAAAGACACAACGTCAAACTCATATAAATCATTCATGATCATGACTTCCTACTGCCATTTCAAAATGATCTCGTGATGATGTGTTTATGAGTAGGCTTGCGCACAAACTGGGTGAAAGCAAAAGTATTAATTAGTGCTGAAAGGGCTTTTCTTCCGAGGCATTATGAGGGAAAACACGAGACTCGACATTTCTGCAGTCCACTAAGATAGTGCCCTCCAAAACTGCAATACCTAAAATCACCTGCAGACGACCAAACCCTGAGTCCCTGATGTCAGACCTGACGACAAGCACCCTCGCCGGTGTAGAATGAAAACAAAAAAAGACACATTAGAATGTAGTACAGTGCAAGAATCAAGTGTCTAATTGGGAGCAAACAGTAAAAACGATTAACTTTGTTGAAAGTTAAACGTTTTTAATCGACTGAACTCAAAAGTTAGACTCCACGTGTTATTGCAACCTAATTTCTTGAATCCTCATTTGAAATGAAAAAGTAGCAATTAAGTAGCAATTTCGGAAAGGTCATGATGCGTTTGCCGACCTCCAGGTTTTGCTTTCGGACCAGAAAGGCATCCACGAACCCTCTGCACATCTGTGGATTGAGGGTCTCCTTCAGACTTCTGAACAGCTGTTGGTTCTGCTCCGCAGTGGCATCAAACGCATTGCGGAACTCCTTGTTGCGAGTGAGAAATTTCCCAAACCATGGAAACAGGTTATAGATCTGTTCAAAAAAATGATATCCTTTAAATAACATTATTTTTATCAGGCATGTGTGTGTGTGTGTGTGTGTGTGTGTGTGTGTGTGTGTGGGGGGGGGGGGGGGGGGGGGGGGGGGGGGTGGACATTTGCAACAGTTTATAAATCATGTATATTAAAATCACTGTTTTAAAAGTCTATGCTAAGTAAACACAGTGAATGAATGATACCTGTGCTGATGGAGAACCTGCGATTTGAATATTTCTGTTTGCTCGATCCACCATAGACGTAAACTCTGGGTCGTCATATTCAAATCTGTTGCCATAGACCATGGCGCAGATGATATTGGAGACTGCATAGTTCATCGGTTGGGTCGTATCAAAAGCTTCTCCTGAGAACACAATTTTTTTTAAAAAAGGATTGTTGAGGATTTTTGTTTAAAAAGCGGGTTAGAGTTCGATGAGCGGGTAAATTACAGACATTTACCTTTAAATTTCTTGAACACGTCGATGAGGAAGTCACACTCCTCGAGGATTTTGTCCTCACAAGCCCTCTTGCCCATCCCAAAGTCTCGCAGGTTCGTCAGAGCAAAGCGCCTCATTTCTTTCCACGACTCCCCGTTGGACCACAAAACCCCTGAAATGAAGTCGCAAACAATGTAGGTGAAGGATGAGGATTCGGAAAAAGCGTTTTTTTTTTCCCTTCTTCTACTTCTTCTTCATCTTCTTCTTTCCTTACCATGTCCTTCACTCTTATCCTTCAAAATCTGCAATGCGTCTCTCTCTCCAAACTCGTCAGCGTGGTTGACAAGTGCCTCTTTCACCGTCTTGTATCCTGCCAGGACCACCACTCTTTTGGATCCCAAATAGACGGTGAACACTGATCCATATTTCTTGGAAAGCTAAGGGCATGGGAGTGACGTCATGACTCACATAGTGCACACACACACACACACACACACACACACTGGGAGAAGAGGCGCAAAAGCGGACACGACAAACTATATCCTGGAAGGATAGAAACTACTTGAGCCACTTCCTCACCTCCAGAAATGAGTAGAAGGGTTTCTCGAGGTCCAGCTGCAGCAGGTTGCCGAGCAGCGGGAGCGGTCTGGGTCCCGGAGGATCCCTGTCCGTCTGCTGGGAGCCGAAGCTGCGGGTGGAAGCGAGGTAGACGAGCACCAGCACCAGCAGAGGCCCCAGCAGGGACACAGAAGAGGTGCACTGGAGAAACGTGTCCAACATCCCCATCATCTTCAAAAACAACAACGGTGCGCACGTACGCAGTCGGCCTCCTGCCCTGCTGCGTTTGCGCATGTGAGCGTTTTTCGATAAGGAGCGAAGCCTTTTGTAGATGCCAGTGAGGTGGAGCAGCCCAGCCCCGCGGTGCAGGAGGGAAGCAAGGGAAAGTTCACCTGCAATCAATTATTAATCAAACCTTTGTCAACATCTGCAGTCTGAGCCAGTTGTTCTCGTTTTTCCCCGCACGGGAGGATGCGGTGTGTCTGTACAGAGGTGGCATGATCAAGTTCACTGACGTTTCACCCAGACTGTTGACAATACTTACCTACTTTCACACAGGTGACCTTTTCCATTCAATGACGTTGTAATGGAATGATTTCATGTTGCAACATGGTTTTCTGCAGCCTTGCCAAGCAAGATATACCGATGCATGCATATAATTATTTTTGTGAAGATATAATAAGTCCCCCTGCCCAGAGGCGGGTATAAGTCATACATATTATGACGTATATATTTATAGCGTATATATGCAACACTGCACCTCTGGTTTTAGGGTCGACATATCGTCTCTTTATTTGTCTCAGGGCCCTTTTTTTCTAAAAATGTTCAAATTTTTTATGATATAAATGATTATTTGACCAATTTCCAAGCTTCTGCTTGGATCAGAATAATCCAGAAGGTTTAAACTGAAGTTTCGTTAAAAACCAAGATTGATTACGTGATCTAGTCCAATTCCATAAATCCGTTTGTAGAGTTTTGAACAACCCCATTTTCAAGATTTGATCCAATCCATTATCCAAAATCCAGTCGGATAACTTTTGAACAACCGGGCCCTGGACTGAACTGTCACGTGACAGGAAGCCGCTCCAGATCTGCCCGAGCCCGACAACACGATAAGAATGAGGTCGTTTGATTGGTTCATCGCTTGCGCATGCATATCGTCACGTTTCTCCCGGAATTCTAAAGATGGCGGTTATTCGACGTAGCACGTATTAGCTATGATTTTACACTCTGGGGTTAGCTTCACGGTTAGGGTTGCAGACATAAGTGAACATCAAGCCACAAATATTTTTTTGGACATATCAAAATGGAGAATATACTGGTTTCATAAACAAATCATCACTAAATCTTCATAACATCAATGCAGGTTCCTCTCTTCTTGGGCATATTTTAATATCTGCCACCAATCAAGTTGTGATTGCTTATCGTGTTGCGGCTCTACGACACGGCAATCCAACCAATGCTCGATTTTTCTGTGAAATTCCCCAAAAAAGAGGCAACGCGACAAGCAAGACATACTTTTTTGTAACTTACAGCCGCTACAAAGCAAAATCGTGGAAGAAATATGAAATATGGATAACTAAATATTATCTTGCAGGAAAACGTGGTGTCCTGATCATTTGATCGCCTTTCAGGTGATGATAATGCCACATGAACTCATCATCCCCATTGTCATGTAAGAGGCTTAGAAAAGCTGTAGTTTGTCTTAATTAGTGAATCATTTGCAGATCCACTGAGCAAACGGAACATTCCAATGTGCACGAAGCTGAGAGCTGAACATTCACCGAGGCAACACGCGTTTTCAGTAGGACAGAGGCTAAACCGTTACAGATTCCTGGTTAGGCCCCCGCAAATCCATAAATCAGAAAGATGTCCACTTCATGTTCGTGCACATCATGCAATCACAGCTGTACCCTTGGCCAAGACATCGTTAGCCCTGGCAAATGATAAACCAAATGATTTTTTTCATAAAAATATTTGTCAGGTTGCTCGACTACTGCAGGGGCAAAGATTGTTCTCAGGTTGTACATTAAACAGCTTTATATTAGATCAGATTAGATTAGATTCAACTTTATTGTCATTGTGCAGAGTACGAGTACAGAGACAACGGAATGCAATTAGCGTCTAACCAGAAGTGTAAAGTGCTGAGTATGTACATGTAATGGAACAGTATAGACAGAGATGTACAATATATATAGTAAGGTATGGAGTATCATTCAGTAAGGGTATATACAGTATATGAACAGTTATCATAAGAGCAGTATAGATAGGCAGTATGTACGGTATACAAATACTGGGGGGTGTCCAGGGGTGGGGGGTCTTGCTCAGGACGGCCCCGATGGAGGGGAGTGAGGTACCGGTGATGCGTTGGGCAGTTTTCTCCACCCTAACTTTATTTCAGGATTTTTATGGAATACATTTTAAAGCTGCATATAGTGACCTTTTTTCATAGCAAAACGTTTTTTGTTTTTTTTCAAAACCAATGTTGCACTCGACTCTTGCATGATGTTGGAACGCTGAACTAGACAGTACACTGATGATAACATTTTGTTATAGCATTGTTGTTTGTAAATCCGAAATATGTTTTTAAGGAATTTGGCAATTAAGAATCTGAATGAGATTTCAGCCACACTGGAGTTTAAATTCCCTTTATTGTAACTAAAATGTTGATATATTTGTAACAAATGTCTTTAATTCTGATCCTGGTGCTTCAGATTACAGGTTTAAAAAATCTTCTCTTTGGAAGTGGTTTGCAGTTCTGGTTGGTTTGCGGAAGACATTTTTTTTAAATCTACTGTAGCAACCCCAGACTCATAGTTGTCAGTCGATGAAGGGTTCATGCTGTGGGGGATGTTTCTCTTGTTTTACTCTTTGCTTCATCGCTGGCTCGTTACCTTTCTTTCCACACCGAACCGCAGCTTCCTCATCCGCTGCTGTATTTTAACGTTGATGAGATGAAGCAATGAAGAGCTGATGTGCTCCGCCTTAAATCACAAAACTCTTACACAAAGTGACAATGAGGAAGTTGCTTCACTGCTAATCACAGGAAGGAGAGAGAGACTCTTCATTTCTCTCCAACATGCACCAGTTCAGAGACTCTGACAGTAAATGACCGAGAAGCAACAGAGAAACCAGGTGGATTACAATGTTTTTATTTCTGATACTGGCGCTTCGGTCTACCGGTAATATTACAATATTACTTTTACTAACGTTAAAACAAACAAATTGTATTTGCAAAGCTCTGCACAAAGATTATCCTCACACAAACTGTTATTCCTGTATTGTCCTTTTCTCTCGCTTTAATCTTGTTGTTAATCAAATGCCTTGCAGAAGACTGTCGCAGCTGGAAAATCACAATGAGACCACAACATAAAGCCGCATAGACCTATAGTTCAAATTTGATAAGAATACTAGAAAAAATGATATTTTACACATGTTTTTCTAAGGGTGTGTCCCGGCGCTCTCCAAATTGACCCCTGGTAACCACCCCTGTACACCCTCCACTGCTTTTTGCAGATATTATCTGGTTTTCTGTCCAAATTTGTATTTAATTTTTTTGGGAACAGCAAGCAACCATATTTGCCATATTGGATGATGAAATCGGTCGATATTAGCCTTTTACAGACATGTCGGAAATCTTAAACTTAATAGCACTTTTTATGAATTCAAGTTTTATAAACTTATTTTAAATTTTTTTTATTTTCTTTATTTATAGTTATTTATGATCAAGTTTATTTTCAAAAACTAAAATATCAAACCTCAATTACATTTATTTGCCATGAAGGTGTGATAACGACATCTTAGAAATCATTGACCGATTAAAATATTTATATATCAGCCAATGTATAGTTATTGGAAATCTTGTGAAACCTAAAGATCCATGAAAACAATATCGGTCAGGCTATAATGATTACTATATTTTTCATCGATTTCAAATGGCACCGTCAGCGTTCTATCTGGTATTTTACATTACGTACTATATACATCTATATTTTTTTATAATAGTTATAGTATAGTATAGTTAGGTCTAAGTACAATAATATTAAAATTAAAAAACAAATGTCGCCAGCCAGGATTGTTGTGGAACTCAAAATGTTAACTGTACCGGTAAATGTCTATGCACATGAGATAATTTGTAACATTAACTGTAAAATAAGAAACCAAAGTATATCAGTATGCCATTCCTTAACTCTTTAAAATTGACATAGTTTTTAACTAGTCTAAATACTACAACGGCATAATAGAACTCCTGAAATCCAGTTATGACTTTTGGTTTTGGTGTGTCGACCTAAGATTTTCAGTGGCCCCACCTGGCCCCCCCGGGGGGCACCACTGCTTATTTCTCTTGTTTGTCTCCCATTTTCTTCCCCACTCCAGCCACTGAGCAGTTGTCCTCCGTCATCGTCCGGGCCGGAGGGGAGGTCACGCTGCCCTGTGAGAATGTCATACGTGACCAGGTGGAATGTGACAGCACTGACTGGATCTTCAGTCACCATGGGAAAATAGAGGACCTAGTAAAAAGTGGCAGGATCTGTGGAGAGAGTGCCAAAGATAAATCCAAGAGACTGAAGGTCACAGAGAACTGCTCTCTGGTTATAACGGAGGTCACGGCTGCAGACGGCGGTCGCTACGACTGTCAACAAATCAAATCGGGACAACAACATGCAGAGGATGCTCTGGTTTATCTGTCTGCCGTCGAAAGTGAGTTCTCGGCTCAAACAAAAAAACTGAAACCTCACAACTTCCGTCCGCTCTTTTTCTCACGACGTCTCCGTTTTCACCAGTGACCGAGGATAAGGTGGATGACGAGGTGAGGTTCTCCTGCTCGGTGCCGGCACACGAGCTCACACACGCGGTGAAGTGTCTGTTCGAGGATCCAAGCGTGGCGGAGGACGGCGGCGGCGAGGGCACGCCGTCGTCCAGCTGCACCGCCACGGTTCCCGCCTCTCGTCTCGAGCAGAGGCCAAAGTATCGCGAGTCATTTAAGTGTGAAGTGACTGAAAGTTTGTTTCAAAGCGTGCAGCAGTTCACCTTCAGCTCCTCAGGCGAGTGTTCGTAGTCACCGTACAATGATGTGAATCGCAAATGTGCACCTGAATATGATGCTGTCATCCTTTTTGCCGTTTGATAACAGAGCATTGTTGCTCTTTCATTTGTCCAGGCGAGGACACGACGGCAGCAGCGGTAACAAGGAGAGCTGAAAACAGCAGCGACTGGAGGACCGACGTGGCGGTGCCTGGTCAAACACCACAGAGTAGTCACACGATGATTTGTCTTTTGGTGTATTCTCCTTTGAGTCTCTCGCAGATTTCAAATTCACAAGGATTTTTTTTACTGTCCACAACAAAAAGCTGCAATTGAAATATATTGTTTTAATATTTTTCTCTCTCTCTCTCGAAAGACTGGTGGTTGTACGTTGGTGTGGCCGTGGGTTTAGCAGCACTCTTAACAACTTCGGTGGCAGTCGCCACGTGGAAGAGACGTGAAGGCGAGGAAGATAAAAAATAAATGCTTAATTTTACAGGACGAAACTGTTTTTTATTTCCTTTTTTTAATCATGGAGTTTTCAATGTGAACTCTTTCTTTGGTCTTTTCAGGGAGGAAAACGCAGCTGGATAAAAAAACTGTGAGTTTAACAAAATCCGAAAGAGTTTATAGAATCATGGTGAATCGCTTCTTTGAGTCGATGCAAAATAACATATTTTTAAAAAATTAAATTTGAACATTGATTGATTTCAAAGTGCCTGAAGCCTGTATTCTCCAAACACAATATACACGTGTTTTTTTGTGTTTGACCAGGGACAGAGTTTAAACCCAACGGAGACTAAGTCTGGTGCAGACTCCAGTCGGGACACGGTGAGGTCACACACTACACACACAGTCCAGGCGTCTTTTTTTTAATTTTTTTTTTTTAATAACACCATGAGAAACTGAGTGACTCTTGAGTGTAAGGGAGGGAAGATGCTGCAAGCCGTGAGTGTGAAATGTGCAACGACAGGGACAAAAGACAAAACTCCAAACCACCAGCGACAACAACGAGAGTCGAGGCTACAATGTAAGTCCTCATCTTACTGGACACTCATGGTGTTGTCTCGGCTGTGCAGGCTGATCCTGAGGAGGCTGTTTGCTACGCCTCCGTCAGCTACGTGAAGAAGACCAACAGCGAAGGCCGGGTAAGACGACGTCTGATGGACTGGTGAAGAAAAACGTGTCAAGTTAACACAACATACACAAATCC
This sequence comes from Scophthalmus maximus, assembly GCF_022379125.1. NCBI lineage: Eukaryota > Metazoa > Chordata > Actinopteri > Pleuronectiformes > Scophthalmidae > Scophthalmus > Scophthalmus maximus. The sequence goes on along the minus strand of NC_061532.1, from coordinate 18,808,363 downwards.
ACAACGCGAGCCCATTTATTTCAACAACACTGTGCGAAATGACTCACTGTGCATGTCACTTACCGTGGGACGATGCTGTTTCCCTCCTGCCCCTGCAGGCGCGAGTCAAAGAAGATGAAGGTGATGCAGTGACCTACAGCGCCGTGAAGGCGGCCTCCTCCGCTCCGGCTGATCCCAGCATGAGCGTCTACGCCACCGTCAGCAAACCAGAACCAAACAGAGACCACAGCGCCTGAGAACCATTCCACCCGTTTACCTGTACATCCAACGTCGTGTCTGGATGAACGTTGGAGTCTTGTGCCCGTCCCCACCTGTCAGCGGAATCCACAAACCAGGAAAACCACAAAACCTTTGAAATGATGACGGTGAAATGACAAAAGTCACCCTGGGTGTCGGTCACCGCTCCTGCGACGACAGAGGGAGGATCCTGGGATGCATTGTTGTTAAAAGCTCTTTGTCCAGAAGGGGGCGCAGTAGGTTAAATTAGTATGTGAAAAAAGCTAATGTACAAGATTTGAAACATTAATAGATCAGCCAACGACTATTTTCTCAGTAAAGATATAATGTGTGTTGTGATCTGAGCTTCCTGTTCCTTTTGCCGGCCGTGAGGTCTCTCTGAGTACCGACCCTACTTCCACACACACACTCACACACGAAAAAAAAACACTTTCCTTCACAGGAGCGAAACAGCACAGTGGCGACAACCATCTAAAAAAAGTTTTCAGATTCGGCTTTCTGAAATACGGCTGAGAAAAGGTCAATATTTCTGAGGCTGCTTCATCATTTGACTGATAAGATCATATCTGATTAAAGATTAATGCAGCTGTTACTAAGACATTTCATCCATTTGGTTATTCTTCATGTGGCCAGAAGCTTTTCTTGGGTTGTTGGTTTTTTTTTCTAAACAGTGAATCTAAACTCTAACTAATAAAATAAGTCTCTTTTTTTTGATTGTTTTCAATGAGTTTTCAGTAATTGGATGTCACTTTGCCTTATGAAATATGTGATCTCTGATCTGTCTGCATGGGACAGAACTGCCTGGGTCACGTACAGATGGGTCATGGGCAAAATTGGTGAAACATGCCCCAAAAAATAAATCAGGCAAACTTGGTGTTTCTGCTTGTGTTTTCCCAGATTTGCTTCAAATCCAATTTGCCAGATGGGACATATGTTAAAAACACTCCCCCTTTAGTTTTCAGAGGGAAAGTTACCGAGCTGCAAGGAGGAAGAACCAACAGTTTAAAAGAAACACACCAAAATCATTAAGTAATCAAATATCATAATTTTCTTGCACCACTTGTTCTTGGCCACAGGCGTCATATTCCGGTGGGTGAGATGTCGCATCTCACTTCTGCTTTGTGATGACAAACACTCCCACTAATAAGTTTCGTTTTAACGCCACAGCTACTTCATCTTTCTCAGTCGTCCTCGTCGTCTTTCCACGACGTTGGAATCATCATTGGCACAAAAAAGAAGAATCTTGTAAAATCAAGAATTAAATGAATGAAAACTGTTCTCGCTCTTCTGATGTTTCCTTTGCATTGAGGTCTTAAAATGCAACGAAAGCAAGAAAACCAAGTGTCAAAGGCATCACATCACACCCTTCATCTCCACACTGAGCCACGTTTGGATTTTTCGGGAATATTTGACCTCTTGACAAGAGTTACAGACCGATGAGAAGCTCATAGGCTCTGATGAGGAGATTCAAGTCACTACAAGGGAGTGGCTTTCAACCAACAAGAGGAAGTCCGGACTCTGAAAGAAGCATTAGTCGGAAGCTTTGACAGTCGCAGTGAGAACGAGGGAAAGACAACAAGAAAGAGAAGTGCGATGGTTGAATTTAAGTGGACTGAATTGAATCAAATCTCTTTATTTCTGATCCTGGTGCTTCACTTCAGAGGTAAGGATGTATAGACTGTAACACAGATACAAGAAGCAGGAGTTAAACTGACTCTTAAATCAGGGATTAAACACAAAAAATGTCCTGTTGTATTTTATTACTCTAGCAATTAATAAATATAAGAGTCATATTTTATTCATTTCTTCTGTTAACTTCTCATATTTCATCCCTCATCTCAGCAATAAAAGGACGAGATCCCCACCTCACCGTCATTGTCGGAGATGAAGTGACGTTGCCTTGTGAAAACAGGACCGAAGATCAGCTCAAGTGTAACGGTACAAGTTGGCTCTTCAATGAGAGGCCACGGTCGCCAGCGGTGGAGCAGATCAAGCTCGGGCAGGTCGTTGAACAAGCCAGAACCAAATCAGACAGACTGAGTGTCACAGAGGACTGTTCTCTGGTTGTGAAGAAGGTCACGGTCAAGGATGCCGGTCTGTACGCCTGCAGACAGTTTAACAAATCCGGACAACAACAAGGTTCAAGTGCTCTGGTTTATCTGTCTGTTATTAACAGTGAGTATAGACATTTTTATTATTGTTGTTATGATTACTGCGAGGACGTTACATTTACTCTTTATGTTGTGTTTTCCCCACAATCAGTTCATGTGGGCGAGGATGCGATGACGATAACGTGCTCCGTGTTGACATATGAACACTGTGGACACACGGTGGAGTGGTTGAACACGGGCGTAAAGGACGAATGGCAGAGTTCGCAGGTTTCCTGCTCCAGCACTGTGACATTCAAACCTTCTCTTCCTCATCCGAAGTATGAGGAGTCACTGAGGTGTAGAGTGACGGACAGGGATGGAGGGAACCTGCTGCTGTGCAGCGTCTCCACTCAGTCCCCGTGTGAGAAAAGGGGATCGTCTGTTGACTTGGTGGATTCGAACGAACGAGATGACGGTAGATATTTTCTCATTTTTACCTGGAAGCAGGGTATTGTTATTGCCCCTGTCTCTGTGTGTGTGTGTGTGTGTGTGTTTCAGAGCCGGCCCTAGCCTATGCGGGGCCCTAAGCAGAGTTTAGAGTTAGCAAGCTAACGTTAGCTGAACATACCTTGACTGAACCGAAGGCTTGTTCGACAGCTAGCTAGCCGGTGAATGTTTATGGTAAAACAGTGAAATTAGTCATGCGTGTCCTTTTTTGTGACATTGCTTTTATCTTTAGCTATATAGGCTACTGGACGCCACGGGGCCCTAAGCAGCCGATTAGTTTGCTTATGCCTTGGGCCAGCCCTGGTGTGTGTGTGTGTGCAAAATAAGTTGAAAACGCATGGATGAATTTTCACCAAACGTACTTATGTAGTTGATCTACGTGTGTGAAAATAGTAAAATAAAATTCATAAACATGGATAAATATATAAAAGAACGTTCATGAAATTCATGTGCAAACTTGTTCTTTTTCACCCACAGGATGTCAGAAAGCCAATCAAAAATGTTCTTCAGTGTCGTCGTACTCTCCTCATTGGTGGTGGTTCATTATTGGGGCAGTGGCTTTAGCAGCCCTGTGTGTTGTAGCGCTCATCAGGTGGAGAAGAACCAACGGTAGGAACATGCACAGGTGGAAGTTTGGTAAAATGAGAGGTTTTCATTTTCACTCTGCATTTTGTTTTTCTTTTCAGGGAACAAAACACGGATGGATGACGACGCTGTGAGCTGACTTTTACATTTTTAAGACTAAACCATCAAACGTTTGTTACAGTTGTGGCTTTCGTGTTTTTGAATAGTTCTGTCCTTACTGTAAGACAAAATTATGCTCAACTTTGCTGTAAAATGTTTTGTCTAAAAAATAAAACCTCCGTCACACTTGCCTCACAATAATGTTCTTGGCATAAATGGAAAACTCTAAAAAAGGAAACTATTTTCACAGAAACCGAGCTCAACCCTCGCAGTGACACAGGCTCCAGCAACGAGTCAGGACACGGTGAGATCACACTGTACATCCCGTTACACTCACTGTCACCCCTGTGTGTTTGTGTTTGTCTGTTGGTTGGTTGGCTGGTTTGTTTGGTTGTGTTATTCGGTTGGTTGGTTTACCTGGCTGGTTGGTTGGTTGGTTGTTTGGTTGGTTGGTTTGGTTGTTTGATTGGTTGATTGATTGGCTGGTCGGCTGTTTTTTTTTGTTTGGTTGGTTGATTGGTTGGTTGGTTGGGTGGTTGGTTGGTTGGTAGGTTGGTTGGTTGGTTTGCTGGCTGGTTGGTTGATTGGTTGGCTGGCTGGCTGGTTTGTTTGTTAATTTGGTTGTATAGCTGGTTGGTTGGTTTGTTTGATCTGGCTAGCTGGCTGGCTTGTTGGTTGGTTGGTTGATTGGTTTGTTGGTTGGTTTGGTTGTTTGGTTGTTTGATTGGTTTTTTAGCTGGTTGGGTTGGTTGGTTGGTTTGGTGTGTTGGTAAATCAGCAGTAGTACATAAAAACAACTGAACTGATTTCCATGAAACTTGGTGAAGAGATTGGACATGGGACAACCCATTAAATGTTGGCCTGGATCTGGAAAAATGGGCGGATCAAGGAATTTTTTTCATCACTTCCTTTGACATTGCGAGATTGACTTTGTCATGGTCACAGATTTCTTAGGGAAAGGATCGTTTGATTTGTCTTTTTTTTTTCGTCTTATTCACCTGCAATGGAAATTATGATCTCATGATATGCATTGTTTTGTTGGCGTTTTCCGACTTGAGTGAATTTAAGGGGAATGTTGGGCATTGGCGGAGGTATGAGCTCTTTTGAGTGCCCTTCTAGTTTATGATAGATTTGTTTGCCAAAGTGTTGCAGTATGAGACACATTACATTAAATTTATATATTTTTTCTCTAAATGAGGCTAACTTCCTTCTGCAACGGACAAAAAGTTAAATTATGCAACTAACCAAGCATGGTCACATGTTGTCTTCGCTATGCAGGCTGACCCTGCAGATGTTGTTTCCTACGCCTCCGTCAGCTACATCAAGAAGACCAGCAGTAAAGCCCGGGTAAGATGTCTGATTGGTTCAACAGGTGTAGGTAGTGAACGAATGGGACAAGACTATGAGCCTACAGGCGTGTTAGCAGCTTGGGGTGAGGCTACTCAGTGGCGTTTTTTAGCTAAATGCTAACGTCAGCATGATTATGATCTCTACCTTAGTTCGGCATCATAACGTGCTAAGGTTTGCTAATTAGCACTAAACACAAAATACAGCTGAGGCGGATTAGTATAATTTGGTCAATGATAAAGAAATTTAAATTTTGACAAGAACATGACATTAAATGAGAAGTTAAATAACTATTATCAAAAGTAATTTTCTGTATGATTACCAAATCTTTCATGGCTATCCATCAAATAATTGTGGTGATGATTTAGTTGAAACCACTATAATCAACTTCACTGTGGCACCAAGTCACCAAAGAGTCACCAAGGTTATTATGATCTACCCTCTGGGGACCACAACCATCTTATCTTTACCCTATTTGATGGTTACACAAAAGATGTGAAGACAATTTGCCAAAATCCAAAAACTTTTGGTGGCAGTAGAGGAATAGCCAGGGGATCTGCAAAGTGGGTAGGATTCATCCCCCGGAGACCATGAATTTGATGGTAGCCCATCCAACAGTCTGGATCAAACTGGTGAACTGTAATATGATGTTTCATTACAATGAAACATGCTGTGTTGATTTTGTTGTTGTATTTCTTAGGTTCAGGGTAAAGATGAAGATGATGAACACAAATCAACAACGAAAGCTCATTTATTCTTTAAAGTGACATTTTGATTATAACAGTGTACAAAATGATTCGTTGTGTTGTGTGCTGTTTGATGCTCCTCAGGTACAAGTTAAAGATGATGATGACGAAGGTGATGCAGTGACATACAGTGCCATAAACAATTCCTCTTGGTCAGCTGGAGTCTCCGTAGATCACGACTATGCAACCGTCAACAAACCCAATAAAGTTACATCTAATATTATTACATTGGTTCATGAATCTGATGACAAATAAGAAAGCCATGTCAGTTTTATTTGCCTTCTCTTTCACACTGTATGAATTCATATCTTTTTATACTTAATCATAATGCTTTTACCCAGTGATTTATAGTTATTGATACATGAAGGAGATTATAAGTACTTGAAGTTCTGCTGTATCTGGCTGCTATTATCTTAAGTTTTATTTTATGACCATGATTTAATTTTCACGGTCATTTTCAGTAATTGATGTTGAGAAGAGGGTGCTGTAGGTGAACTAGTGCAATGTGAGAAGTAGAAACCAGCACATTCATATATTACATGATATATATATATATATATATTTTGCTGTCCAGCAGTTTATCAGGACCAGTAATTGATTTTTACCTGAAAAAACAGTCATGTACTTATTTACGATCAGATGATGATTGTTGAGTTTCATGGTGATTTTTGTTGTATCTTTGTTTGTGTATTTTCCATTACAAATAACAGTCTTCATTGTAAAAGATTGGTCAGATTTCTTTCTTTCTTATGGTTTTTTTAGAAGGCGAAGAAACAAACTAATAGGAAGTGGTTTGTAGCCTCTTGTATCAACAATGAATAACCTGACACTCATTTGAAACTACTGAATCACAAGTAAAATTGTAGTTCACCAATGAGGATATGTTTTCTCTTTTTTTCTTTTCTTTTTTCTTTAGCTTTATAAAGTCTTTTTTATACAGTTTTCTTCTATTTTATATTTATTTATATATCCCAAAACATGCAGGTTCAGTTAATTGAGATTCTGAATTGACCATAGATGTGAATGTGAATGTGAATGTGGTTGTTTGTGCTTATGTCGGCCCTGTAGTGGACTGGCGTCCTGTCCAGGCTGTACCCCACCTCTTGTCCAATGTCAGCTGGGATCACAACTATGGAAAGCCGTTTGAGCATTTATTCCTTATCCTTCATATTAGACATCAGGTTGCTCCACTAGTTTGCTCTTTGTCAGCACAAGTTGGACATTCAGTCCTACTAGTCTGTCTTTTTCAGCAACTAGTGGCACTTTTGTCCTACACTACTTCCAACACGAGCCTTACTAGTAAAACCAAAGTCCCAACTAGTCCGCTTTTTCACACACTACTGGCATGTTACTGTCTCTTTAATAGAAATAGTTCTCTGTATGGCTTTAGAGTCTGTAAGTGGCTTTGAAGTTTGTTAGTTCATAGCTTTCAAGTTAGCCAGTTAGTTCAGTTGAGGCTCAAAGACCGACGATCTACACTATCTTCTAATCGTAGTACACTTTTCTGTATGGTCTGTACTGTCACTGTGGGTGAACTGATACACGTTAGTCACAGGAAGGAAAATCGCCACATTGCACCGTTAAGAAAAAACAGACGCAGAAAAGCCAAGAAAAACAGACAAAGAGGAACAATGGTTGAATTCAAATGGATTAAAATGTTTTTATGTGTGACACTGGTGCTTCAGTTTACAGGTAAGGACACGTACAGTAGAGCACTCATACCGAATGAATAATACTAGAAATACTAGTTTGTCATCAACAGTGAGTCTTTTTAGAACAATCCACGAACATCATGATGATAAATATTACTCTTTCTTCACCAGTGACTGAACAGAGGAGCACTGACGAGATGACATTCACCTGCTCGGTGTGGGCGTATGTGTCTACACACAGTGAAGTGGCTCCTTAAGGGCGGAGACGTGGATGAAGACAACGACGACCTGAGTACGCAACAGTCTGGCTGCTCAGCCACTGTGAGCTTTAAAGCTTCTAATTTTATTAACAAGTCAAAGATACTGACATGTGAAGTGACGGATGGTTTCACTGAGGAAGAGCAAAAAGTTTCCCTTTAGGCCTCGCTCATCAGGTGAGAATCCCATGGAATAGAACAAGCTATTCCAGAGCTGAAAAATTGCATCATAAGTAGAAGAGTCAACGCCGAGCTGCTCGACAACGCGCCAACATAAAAATAGCAAATGACATAAGCGGACAATATGTCACTGTGGGGGAACAGACACGCGTCAGTCACAGGAAGGAAACGCCACATTGCACATTCTGCTGAGAAAGAAAGCAGCAAAGACAAGAAAAGAGAAGCCGCCAAGGAACAATGGTTGAATTCAAGTGGATTAAAGTGTATTTGTGTGTGATACTGGTGCTTCGGTTTACAGGTAAGGACACGTACAGTAGAGAAGTCATACAGAATGAACAATACTAGAAATACTAGATTGCTTTGTGGCGCTTGCTTTTAAGTCTTACTGTTCTTAGTTTTTTCATTTGTTCCTGTCCCTCTCTTCTTTCCTTCACAGCGATAACAGAACAAAAAGATCAGTCCGTCGTTGTCAGAGCTGGAACTAGAGTGACTTTGCCTTGTGGACTTGAGGATCGGGATAACTGTGAGAACACAGACTGGCTCTTTGCTAAATTGCAGCAGACCAGTCCAGTAGAGCTGGTCAGATCTGGCCTGCTCCAGACATCTGCGAGTTCCAAATCCAGACCAGAGAGGATGCGTGTTACAGGAAACTGTTCTCTGGTTGTAAAGGAGGTCACAGCTCAGGATGCTGGTCTATACTGCTGCAGACAGGATGAAGACGGGAGAATGAAATATGCTGTAGTTTATTTGTCTGTCGTCAATAGTGAGTCAACTTGTCTTTTTAGAACAATCTACGGATATCGTGATGACAGCGATAAAATGAATGTTACATTTCTTCACCAGTGACCGAACAGAGGAGCACTGATGGAGTGACACTCACCTGCTCAGTGTGGGCGTATGGAGAGAGCAGATGCACAGTGAAGTGGCTCTTAAAGGGCGGAGACGTGGATGAAGACAACGGCGACCTGAAGACGTCACAGTCTGGCAGCTCAGCCACCGTGAGCTTTAAAAGCTCTCATTTCATTAACAAGTCAGAAAACTACGAGCCACTGACATGTCAAGTGACGGAAGGTTTCACTGAGAAACTTTTTCTCTTCAGGCCTCGGTCATCAGGTGAGAAACCCAAGAGAATATGATGAGCTGTTCCCGAGCCGGACAAAATCACATCTGTTTATTTTATGGATTTCTCTTTTTCTTGAGCAGCACTTGGAGACAACGAGACGACAACAGAGTCAGAAGGTACTGAATAGTTGGTGTAAATCATCTCTTCGTACAGCTGCCTGTCGCCTGACTTAAAAGAAAACCTGTTCAAAGCATGTGAAAGTCTCTTTTGGCTACAGGAGGTTGGACAGAACAGGAAACTACAGCTAAATATCTTTTCACTCTGTTGCTAGATTGGTGGTGGTGGTGGTGGTGGTGGATGCGCATCGTTCTGGCTGTGGGCTTAGCAGCAGTCGTAATAACTGTGGAGGCTGTACTCAGGTGGAAGAGAAGTAAAGATGGGAACATTCAAAGATGAAAGAAAAGGTTGCAAAAATGTTACTACGTTGCAAAGTAACATATTCATGTTGTTCGCGTCCCGGTTCCAACCAACCAGGGCCTTTCTGTGCAGAGGTTGCATGTTCCCTCCGTGTATACATGGGTTCAAGATATATCATTACAAAAATAATTCAGTTCAATAACTCAACTCTGCCAAAGATTCATTCTGACTGGGCAGCACTCACAGTTTGGGTGTTAACTGCTGAATGTGTGGGAATGGGACCACAGAAGAGGAACACGAGGCCCAAATCTTGAAATTGACCCGTGCTGTCTTTTTTATTTTTACTTTGTTGTTTTATTTCTCAGGTTTAGGATGATGACGATGATGATGTTGATGAAGATGATGATGATTATGATGATGACGATGATGAAGGTGATGCAGTGACCTACAGCGCAGTGAGAGATTCCTCTTCCTCGGCTGGAGCCTCCTCACATCCCAGCAGCCTCTAGGCTTCCGTCAGCGAACCCCCCCCAAAAAACAGGACACAATATAGTTACGTGTCATATCATTACATTGGTTTTTAAATCTGATGAAAAATAAGAAAACCAAGTCAGTTTTTATTTGCCTTCTCTGTCACACTGTATTAACTGATGTCTTTTATATATAACGTTTATGCTTTTACTAGTCATTTTTATAGATATTGATACATAAAGGGAAATAAAAAAAACTTGAAGCACTGCTGTATCTGGCTGCTGTTTTCTAATGTTGCACTTTTACATTTTATTTTCATGATCATTTTCAGTTAAGTTAAGTTGTAAATCCCTTTCTGTCCAGAAGGGGGTGCTGTAGGTGAACTAGTGCAAAGAAGAAACCGCACATTCATATGAGTATTTAATGTTTATGATTCATTTTTTCTTTGTAAAGTCGCCGTCAGGCAGTTTATCAGGACCAGTGATCGATGATTTCCCAAAAAACCCCCGTCATGTGCTCATTAATGATCAGATGATGATTGTTGAGTTTTATGGTGATTTTGTTCAATCAATCAATCAAAATGTATCTAAAGTGTAAAATCACCATTTGACATGGTCTCAATGCACTTTACGATTAAAGGAACACATGACGCAACACACAGCAATGGGACAATTCAACAACATTAAAAGTTATTATAGAAAACAAACATAGATGAAAACAACAAGGTAAAACTATTAAAAACTATTGTAATGAGTAGAAGTGGGTTGTGAATCTAGATTCAAAATGTTCTACCGAGTGAGCTTCTCTGACATGTGGTGGGAGGCTATTCCAGAGACGAGGTGCACGGTAGGAAAAGCGAAGAGGGCGCGCAAGTGCTATATGGTGTAATAAGCTCAGTTAAATACGGGGGGCCGCAAGTCCATGCAGGCCCTTATTGGTTAAAAGAAGCCAAACCCTGAGTCTGGGAGGAAGACGGGGGCCAAATGGGGCCCAGAGCTTGATTTGGAGGAAGGAGTTGAATCAGTACCAGCTTGTGCATCACATGTAAATGTTTCCCAAGCAATCGCTTCAACACTCACGTGTCTGTTCAGGACTGAATAAGTAGAAGAGTCGACGCCGAGCTGCTCGACAACGCGTCAACATAAAAATAGCAAATGACATAAGCGGACAATATGTCAATGTGGGGGAACAGACACACGTCAGTCACAGGAAGGAAACGCCACATTGCACATTCTGCTGAGAAAGAGAGCAGCAAAGACAAGAAAAGAGAAGCCGCCGAGGAACAATGGTTGAATTCAAGTGGATTAAAGTGTATTTGTGTGTGATACTGGTGCTTCGGTTTACAGGTAAGGACACGTACAGTAGAGAAGTCATACAGAATGAACAATACTAGAAATACTAGATTGCTTTGTGGCGCTTGCTTTTAAGTCTTACTGTTCTTAGTTTTTTCATTTGTTCCTGTTCCTCTCTTCTGTCCTTCACAGCGATAACAGAACAAAAAGATCAGTCCGTCGTTGTCAGAGCTGGAACTAGAGTGACTTTGCCTTGTGGACTTGAGGATCGGGATAACTGTGAGAACACAGACTGGCTCTTTGCTAAATTGCAGCAGACCAGTCCAGTAGAGCTGGTCAGATCTGGCCTGCTCCAGACATCTGCGAGTTCCAAATCCAGACCAGAGAGGATGCGTGTTACAGGAAACTGTTCTCTGGTTGTAAAGGAGGTCACAGCTCAGGATGCTGGTCTATACTGCTGCAGACAGGATGAAGACGGGAGAATGAAATATGCTGTAGTTTATTTGTCTGTCGTCAACAGTGAGTCAACTTGTCTTTTTAGAACAATCTACGGACATCGTGATGACAGCGATAAAATGAATGTTACATTTCTTCACCAGTGACTGAACAGAGGAGCACTGATGGAGTGACACTCACCTGCTCAGTGTGGGCGTATGGAGAGAGCAGATGCACAGTGAAGTGGCTCTTAAAGGGCGGAGACGTGGATGAAGACAACGGCGACCTGAAGACGTCACAGTCTGGCAGCTCAGCCACCGTGAGCTTTAAAAGCTCTCATTTCATTTACAAGTCAGAAAACTACGAGCCACTGACATGTCAAGTGACGGAAGGTTTCACTGAGAAACGGTTTCTCTTCAGGCCTCGGTCATCAGGTGAGAAACCCAAGAGAATATGATGAGCTGTTCCCGAGCTGGACAAAATCACATCTGTTTATTTTATGGATTTCTCTTTTTCTTGAGCAGCACTTGGAGACAACGAGATGACAACAGAGTCAGAAGGTACTGAATAGTTGGTGTAAATCATCTCTTCGTACAGCTGCCTGTCGCCTGACTTAAAAGAAAACCTGTTCAAAGCATGTGAAAGTCTCTTTTGGCTACAGGAGGTTGGACAGAACAGGAAACTACAGCTAAATATCTTTTCACTCTGTTGCTAGATTGGTGGTGGTGGTGGTGGTGGTGGATGCGCATCGTTCTGGCTGTGGGCTTAGCAGCAGTCGTAATAACTGTGGAGGCTGTACTCAGGTGGAAGAGAAGTAAAGATGGGAACATTCAAAGATGAAAGAAAAGGTTGCAAAAATGTTACTACGTTGCAAAGTAACATATTCATGTTGTTCGCGTCCCGGTTCGAACCAACCAGGGCCTTTCTGTGCAGAGGTTGCATGTTCCCTCCGTGTATACATGGGTTCAAGATATATCATTACAAAAATAATTCAGTTCAATAACTCAACTCTGCCAAAGATTCATTCTGACTGGGCAGCACTCACAGTTTGGGTGTTAACTGCTGAATGTGGGGGAATGGGACCACAGAAGAGGAACACGAGGCCCAAATCTTGAAATTGACCCGTGCTGTCTTTTTTATTTTTACTTTGTTGTTTTATTTCTCAGGTTTAGGATGATGACGATGATGATGTTGATGAAGATGATGATGATTATGATGATGACGATGATGAAGGTGATGCAGTGACCTACAGCGCAGTGAAAGATTCCTCTTCCTCGGCCGGAGCCTCCTCACATCCCAGTAGCCTCTAGGCTTCCGTCAGCGAACCCCCCCAAAAAAACAGGACACAATATAGTTACGTGTCATATCATTACATTGGTTTTTAAATCTGATGAAAAATAAGAAAACCAAGTCAGTTTTTATTTGCCTTCTCTGTCACACTGTATTAACTGATGTCTTTTATATATAACGTTTATGCTTTTACTAGTCATTTTTATAGATATTGATGCATAAAGGGAAATAAAAAAAACTTGAAGCTCTGCTGTATCTGGCTGCTGTTTTCTAATGTTGCACTTTTACATTTTATTTTCATGATCATTTGCAGTTAAGTTAAGTTGTAAATCCCTTTCTGTCCAGAAGGGGGTGCTGTAGGTGAACTAGTGCAAAGAAGAAACCGCACATTCATATGAGTATTTAATGTTTATGATTCATTTTTTCTTTGTAAAGTCGCCGTCAGGCAGTTAATCAGGACCAGTGATCGAGGATTTCCTAAAAAAAACCCTGTCATGTGCTCATTAATGATCAGATGATGATTGTTGAGTTTTATGGTGATTTTGTTCAATCAATCAATCAAAATGTATCTAAAGTGTAATATCACCATTTGACATGGTCTCAATGCACTTTATGATTAAAGGAACACATGACGCAACACACAGCAATGGGACAATTCAACAACATTAAAAGTTATTATAGAAAACAAACATAGATGAAAACAACAAGTTAAAACTATTAAAAACTATTGTAATGAGTAGAAGTGGGTTGTGAATCTAGATTCAAAATGTTCTACCGAGTGAGCTTCTCTGACATGTGGTGGGAGGCTATTCCAGAGACGAGGTGCACGGTAGGAAAAGCGAAGAGGGCGCGCAGGTGATATATGGTGTAATAAGCTCAGTTAAATACGGGGGGCCGCAAGTCCATGCAGGCCCTTATTGGTTAAAAGAAGCCAAACCCTGAGTCTGGGAGGAAGACGGGGGCCAAATGGGGCCCAGAGCTTGATTTGGAGGAAGGAGTTGAATCAGTACCAGCTTGTGCATCACATGTAAATGTTTCCCAAGCAATCGCTTCAACACTCACGTGTCTGTTCAGGACTGAATAAGTAGAAAAGTCGACGCCGAGCTGCTCGACAACGCGTCAACATAAAAATAGCAAATGACATAAGCGGACAATATGTCACTGTGGGGGAACAGACACGCGTCAGTCACAGGAAGGAAACGCCACATTGCACATTCTGCTGAGAAAGAGAGCAGCAAAGACAAGAAAAGAGAAGCCGCCGAGGAACAATGGTTGAATTCAAGTGGATTAAAGTGTATTTGTGTGTGACACTGGTGCTTCGGTTTACAGGTAAGGACACGTACAGTAGAGAAGTCATACAGAATGAACAGTACTAGAAATACTAGATTGCTTTGTGGCGCTTGCTTTTAAGTCTTACTGTTCTTAGTTTTTTCATTTGTTCCTGTCCCTCTCTTCTTTCCTTCACAGCGATAACAGAACAAAAAGATCAGTCCGTCGTTGTCAGAGCTGGAACTAGAGTGACTTTGCCTTGTGGACTTGAGGATCGGGATAACTGTGAGAACACAGACTGGCTCTACGCTAAATCGCATCACACCAGTGCAGTAGAGCTGTTCAGATCTGGCCTGCTCCAGACGTCTGCGAGTTCCAAATCCAGACCAGAGAGGATGCGTGTTACAGCAAACTGTTCTCTGGTTGTAAAGGAGGTCACAGCTCAGGATGCTGGTCAATACTGCTGCAGACAGGATGAAGATGGGAGAATGAAAGATGCTTTGGTTCATTTGTCTGTCGTCAACAGTGAGTCAACTTGTCTTTTTAGAACAATCTACGGACATCGTGATGACAGCGATAAAATGAATGTTACATTTCTTCACCAGTGACTGAACAGAGGAGCACTGATGGAGTGACACTCACCTGCTCAGTGTGGGCGTATGAAGAGAGCAGATGCACAGTGAAGTGGCTCTTAAAGGGCGGAGACGTGGATGAAGACAACGGCGACCTGAAGACGTCACATTCTGGCTGCTCAGCCACCGTGAGCTTTAAAAGCTCTCATTTCATTAACAAGTCAGAAAACTACGAGCCACTGACATGTCAAGTGACGTATGGTTTCACTGAGAAACGGTTTCTCTTCAGGCCTCGGTCATCAGGTGAGAAACCCAAGAGAATATGATGAGCTGTTCCCGAGCCGGACAAAATCACATCTGTTTATTTTATGGATTTCTCTTTTTCTTGAGCAGCACTTGGAGACAACGAGACGACAACAGAGTCAGAAGGTACTGAATAGTTGGTGTAAATCATCTCTTCGTACAGCTGCCTGTCGCCTGACAGAAAACCTGTTCAAAGCATGTGAAAGTCTCTTTTGGCTACAGGAGGTTGGACAGAACAGGAAACTACAGCTAAATATCTTTTCACTCTGTTGCTAGATTGGTGGTGGTGGTGGTGGTGGATGCGCATCGTTCTGGCTGTGGGCTTAGCAGCAGTCGTAATAACTGTGGAGGCTGTACTCAGGTGGAAGAGAAGTAAAGATGGGAACATTCAAAGATGAAAGAAAAGGTTGCAAAAATGTTACTACGTTGCAAAGTAACATATTCATGTTGTTCGCGTCCCGGTTCGAACCAACCAGGGCCTTTCTGTGCAGAGGTTGCATGTTCCCTCCGTGTATACATGGGTTCAAGATATATCATTACAAAAATAATTCAGTTCAATAACTCAACTCTGCCAAAGATTCATTCTGACTGGGCAGCACTCACAGTTTGGGTGTTAACTGCTGAATGTGGGGGAATGGGACCACAGAAGAGGAACACGAGGCCCAAATCTTGAAATTGACCCGTGCTGTCTTTTTTATTTTTACTTTGTTGTTTTATTTCTCAGGTTTAGGATGATGACGATGATGATGTTGATGAAGATGATGATGATTATGATGATGACGATGATGAAGGTGATGCAGTGACCTACAGCGCAGTGAAAGATTCCTCTTCCTCGGCCGGAGCCTCCTCACATCCCAGTAGCCTCTAGGCTTCCGTCAGCGAACCCCCCCAAAAAAACAGGACACAATATAGTTACGTGTCATATCATTACATTGGTTTTTAAATCTGATGAAAAATAAGAAAACCAAGTCAGTTTTTATTTGCCTTCTCTGTCACACTGTATTAACTGATGTCTTTTATATATAACGTTTATGCTTTTACTAGTCATTTTTATAGATATTGATGCATAAAGGGAAATAAAAAAAACTTGAAGCTCTGCTGTATCTGGCTGCTGTTTTCTAATGTTGCACTTTTACATTTTATTTTCATGATCATTTGCAGTTAAGTTAAGTTGTAAATCCCTTTCTGTCCAGAAGGGGGTGCTGTAGGTGAACTAGTGCAACGAAGAAACCGCACATTCATATGAGTATTTAATGTTTATGATTCATTTTTTCTTTGTAAAGTCGCCGTCAGGCAGTTAATCAGGACCAGTGATCGATGATTTCCTAAAAAAAACCCTGTCATGTGCTCATTAATGATCAGATGATGATTGTTGAGTTTTATGGTGATTTTGTTCAATCAATCAATCAAAATGTATCTAAAGTGTAATATCACCATTTGACATGGTCTCAATGCACTTTATGATTAAAGGAACACATGACGCAACACACAGCAATGGGACAATTCAACAACATTAAAAGTTATTATAGAAAACAAACATAGATGAAAACAACAAGTTAAAACTATTAAAAACTATTGTAATGAGTAGAAGTGGGTTGTGAATCTAGATTCAAAATGTTCTACGGAGTGAGCTTCTCTGACATGTGGTGGGAGGCTATTCCAGAGACGAGGTGCACGGTAGGAAAAGCGAAGAGGGCGCGCAGGTGATATATGGTGTAATAAGCTCAGTTAAATACGGGGGGCCGCAAGTCCATGCAGGCCCTTATTGGTTAAAAGAAGCCAAACCCTGAGTCTGGGAGGAAGACGGGGGCCAAATGGGGCCCAGAGCTTGATTTGGAGGAAGGAGTTGAATCAGTACCAGCTTGTGCATCACATGTAAATGTTTCCCAAGCAATCGCTTCAACACTCACGTGTCTGTTCAGGACTGAATAAGTAGAAGAGTCGACGCCGAGCTGCTCGACAACGCGTCAACATAAAAATAGCAAATGACATAAGCGGACAATATGTCACTGTGGGGGAACAGACACGCGTCAGTCACAGGAAGGAAACGCCACATTGCACATTCTGCTGAGAAAGAAAGCAGCAAAGACAAGAAAAGAGAAGCCGCCGAGGAACAATGGTTGAATTCAAGTGGATTAAAGTGTATTTGTGTGTGACACTGGTGCTTCGGTTTACAGGTAAGGACACGTACAGTAGAGAAGTCATACAGAATGAACAGTACTAGAAATACTAGATTGCTTTGTGGCGCTTGCTTTTAAGTCTTACTGTTCTTAGTTTTTTCATTTGTTCCTGTCCCTCTCTTCTTTCCTTCACAGCGATAACAGAACAAAAAGATCAGTCCGTCGTTGTCAGAGCTGGAACTAGAGCGACTTTGCCTTGTGGACTTGAGGATCCGGATAACTGTGAGAACACAGACTGGCTCTACGCTAAATCGCATCACACCAGTGCAGTAGAGCTGGTCAGATCTGGCCTGCTCCAGACGTCTGCGAGTTCCAAATCCAGACCAGAGAGGATGCGTGTTACAGCAAACTGTTCTCTGGTTGTAAAGGAGGTCACAGCTCAGGATGCTGGTCAATACTGCTGCAGACAGGATGAAGACGGGAGAATGAAAGATGCTTTGGTTCATTTGTCTGTCGTCAACAGTGAGTCAACTTGTCTTTTTAGAACAATCTACGGACATCGTGATGACAGCGATAAAATGAATGTTACATTTCTTCACCAGTGACTGAACAGAGGAGCACTGATGGAGTGACACTCACCTGCTCAGTGTGGGCGTATGGAGAGAGCAGATGCACAGTGAAGTGGCTCTTAAAGGGCGGAGACGTGGATGAAGACAACGGCGACCTGAAGACGTCACAGTCTGGCAGCTCAGCCACCGTGAGCTTTAAAAGCTCTCATTTCATTAACAAGTCAGAAAACTACGAGCCACTGACATGTCAAGTGACGTATGGTTTCACTGAGAAACGGTTTCTCTTCAGGCCTCGGTCATCAGGTGAGAAACCCAAGAGAATATGATGAGCTGTTCCCGAGCCGGACAAAATCACATCTGTTTATTTTATGGATTTCTCTTTTTCTTGAGCAGCACTTGGAGACAACGAGACGACAACAGAGTCAGAAGGTACTGAATAGTTGGTGTAAATCATCTCTTCGTACAGCTGCCTGTCGCCTGACTTAAAAGAAAACCTGTTCAAAGCATGTGAAAGTCTCTTTTGGCTACAGGAGGTTGGACAGAACAGGAAACTACAGCTAAATATCTTTTCACTCTGTTGCTAGATTGGTGGTGGTGGTGGTGGTGGTGGATGCGCATCGTTCTGGCTGTGGGCTTAGCAGCAGTCGTAATAACTGTGGAGGCTGTACTCAGGTGGAAGAGAAGTAAAGATGGGAACATTCACAGATGAAAGAAAAGGTTGCAAATATGTTACTACGTTGCAAAGTAACATATTCATGTTGTTCGCGTCCCGGTTCGAACCAACCAGGGCCTTTCTGTGCAGAGGTTGCATGTTCCCTCCGTGTATACATGGGTTCGAGATATATCATTACAAAAATAATTCAGTTCAATAACTCAACTCTGCCAAAGATTAATTCTGACTGGGCAGCACTCACAGTTTGGGTGTTAACTGCTGAATGTGTGGGAATGGGACCACAGAAGAGGAACACGAGGCCCAAATCTTGAAATTGACCCGTGCTGTCTTTTTTATTTTTACTTTGTTGTTTTATTTCTCAGGTTTAGGATGATGACGATGATGATGTTGATGAAGATGATGATGATTATGATGATGACGATGATGAAGGTGATGCAGTGACCTACAGCGCAGTGAGAGATTCCTCTTCCTCGGCCGGAGCCTCCTCACATCCCAGCAGCCTCTAGGCTTCCGTCAGCGAACCCCCCCAAAAAAACAGGACACAATATAGTTACGTGTCATATCATTACATTGGTTTTTAAATCTGATGAAAAATAAGAAAACCAAGTCAGTTTTTATTTGCCTTCTCTGTCACACTGTATTAACTGATGTCTTTTATATATAACGTTTATGCTTTTACTAGTCATTTTTATAGATATTGATGCATAAAGGGAAATAAAAAAAACTTGAAGCTCTGCTGTATCTGGCTGCTGTTTTCTAATGTTGCACTTTTACATTTTATTTTCATGATCATTTGCAGTTAAGTTAAGTTGTAAATCCCTTTCTGTCCAGAAGGGGGTGCTGTAGGTGAACTAGTGCAAAGAAGAAACCGCACATTCATATGAGTATTTAATGTTTATGATTCATTTTTTCTTTGTAAAGTCGCCGTCAGGCAGTTAATCAGGACCAGTGATCGATGATTTCCTAAAAAAAACCCTGTCATGTGCTCATTAATGATCAGATGATGATTGTTGAGTTTTATGGTGATTTTGTTCAATCAATCAATCAAAATGTATCTAAAGTGTAATATCACCATTTGACATGGTCTCAATGCACTTTATGATTAAAGGAACACATGACGCAACACACAGCAATGGGACAATTCAACAACATTAAAAGTTATTATAGAAAACAAACATAGATGAAAACAACAAGTTAAAACTATTAAAAACTATTGTAATGAGTAGAAGTGGGTTGTGAATCTAGATTCAAAATGTTCTACCGAGTGAGCTTCTCTGACATGTGGTGGGAGGCTATTCCAGAGACGAGGTGCACGGTAGGAAAAGCGAAGAGGGCGCGCAGGTGATATATGGTGTAATAAGCTCAGTTAAATACGGGGGGCCGCAAGTCCATGCAGGCCCTTATTGGTTAAAAGAAGCCAAACCCTGAGTCTGGGAGGAAGACGGGGGCCAAATGGGGCCCAGAGCTTGATTTGGAGGAAGGAGTTGAATCAGTACCAGCTTGTGCATCACATGTAAATGTTTCCCAAGCAATCGCTTCAACACTCACGTGTCTGTTCAGGACTGAATAAGCAGAAGAGTCGACGCCGAGCTGCTCGACAACGCGTCAACATAAAAGTAGCAAATGACATAAGCAAACAATATGTCACTGTGGGGGAACAGACACGCGTCAGTCACAGGAAGGAAACGCCACATTGCACATTCTGCTGAGAAAGAAAGCAGCAAAGACAAGAAAAGAGAAGCCGCCGAGGAACAATGGTTGAATTCAAGTGGATTAAAGTGTATTTGTGTGTGACACTGGTGCTTCGGTTTACAGGTAAGGACACGTACAGTAGAGAAGTCATACAGAATGAACAATACTAGAAATACTAGATTGCTTTGTGGCGCTTGCTTTTAAGTCTTACTGTTCTTAGTTTTTTCATTTGTTCCTGTCCCTCTCTTCTTTCCTTCACAGCGATAACAGAACAAAAAGATCAGTTCGTCGTTGTCAGAGCTGGAACTAGAGCGACTTTGCCTTGTGGACTTGAGGATCGGGATAACTGTGAGAACACAGACTGGCTCTTCGCTAAATCGCCTCAGACCAGTGCAGTAGAGCTGTTCAGATCTGGCCTGCTCCAGACGTCTGCGAGTTCCAAATCCAGACCAGAGAGGATGCGTGTTACAGCAAACTGTTCTCTGGTTGTAAAGGAGGTCACAGCTCAGGATGCTGGTCAATACTGCTGCAGACAGGATGAAGATGGGAGAATGAAAGATGCTGTGGTTTATTTGTCTGTCGTCAACAGTGAGTCAACGTGTCTTTTTAGAACAATCTACGGACATCGTGATGACAGCGATAAAATGAATGTTACATTTCTTCACCAGTGACCGAACAGAGGAGCACTGATGGAGTGACACTCACCTGCTCGGTGTGGGCGTATGGAGAGAGCAGATGCACAGTGAAGTGGCTCTTAAAGGGCGGAGACGTGGATGAAGACAACGGCGACCTGAAGACGTCACAGTCTGGCTGCTCAGCCACCGTGAGCTTTAAAAGCTCTCATTTCATTAACAAGTCAGAAAACTACGAGCCACTGACATGTCAAGTGACGGAAGGTTTCACTGAGAAACGGTTTCTCTTCAGGCCTCGGTCATCAGGTGAGAAACCCAAGAGAATATGATGAGCTGTTCCCGAGCCGGACAAAATC
Organism: Scophthalmus maximus; assembly: GCF_022379125.1. NCBI lineage: Eukaryota > Metazoa > Chordata > Actinopteri > Pleuronectiformes > Scophthalmidae > Scophthalmus > Scophthalmus maximus. The sequence continues at coordinate 18,787,509 of NC_061532.1, read as the reverse complement.
ACATCTGTTTATTTTATGGATTTCTCTTTTTCTTGAGCAGCACTTGGAGACAACGAGACGACAACAGAGTCAGAAGGTACTGAATAGTTGGTGTAAATCATCTCTTCGTACAGCTGCCTGTCGCCTGACTTAAAAGAAAACCTGTTCAAAGCATGTGAAAGTCTCTTTTGGCTACAGGAGGTTGGACAGAACAGGAAACTACAGCTAAATATCTTTTCACTCTGTTGCTAGATTGGTGGTGGTGGTGGTGGTGGATGCGCATCGTTCTGGCTGTGGGCTTAGCAGCAGTCGTAATAACTGTGGAGGCTGTACTCAGGTGGAAGAGAAGTAAAGATGGGAACATTCACAGATGAAAGAAAAGGTTGCAAATATGTTACTACGTTGCAAAGTAACATATTCATGTTGTTCGCGTCCCGGTTCCAACCAACCAGGGCCTTTCTGTGCAGAGGTTGCATGTTCCCTCCGTGTATACATGGGTTCGAGATATATCATTACAAAAATAATTCAGTTCAATAACTCAACTCTGCCAAAGATTCATTCTGACTGGGCAGCACTCACAGTTTGGGTGTTAACTGCTGAATGTGTGGGAATGGGACCACAGAAGAGGAACACGAGGCCCAAATCTTGAAATTGACCCGTGCTGTCTTTTTTATTTTTACTTTGTTGTTTTATTTCTCAGGTTTAGGATGATGACGATGATGAAGGTGATGCAGTGACCTACAGCGCAGTGAGAGATTCCTCTTCCTCGGCTGGAGCCTCCTCACATCCCAGCAGCCTCTAGGCTTCCGTCAGCGAACCCCCCCAAAAAAACAGGACACAATATAGTTACGTGTCATATCATTACATTGGTTTTTAAATCTGATGAAAAATAAGAAAACCAAGTCAGTTTTTATTTGCCTTCTCTGTCACACTGTATTAACTGATGTCTTTTATATATAACGTTTATGCTTTTACTAGTCATTTTTATAGATATTGATACATAAAGGGAAATAAAAAAAACTTGAAGCACTGCTGTATCTGGCTGCTGTTTTCTAATGTTGCACTTTTACATTTTATTTTCATGATCATTTTCAGTTAAGTTAAGTTGTAAATCCCTTTCTGTCCAGAAGGGGGTGCTGTAGGTGAACTAGTGCAAAGAAGAAACCGCACATTCATATGAGTATTTAATGTTTATGATTCATTTTTTCTTTGTAAAGTCGCCGTCAGGCAGTTTATCAGGACCAGTGATCGATGATTTCCCAAAAAACCCCCGTCATGTGCTCATTAATGATCAGATGATGATTGTTGAGTTTTATGGTGATTTTGTTCAATCAATCAATCAAAATGTATCTAAAGTGTAAAATCACCATTTGACATGGTCTCAATGCACTTTACGATTAAAGGAACACATGACGCAACACACAGCAATGGGACAATTCAACAACATTAAAAGTTATTATAGAAAACAAACATAGATGAAAACAACAAGGTAAAACTATTAAAAACTATTGTAATGAGTAGAAGTGGGTTGTGAATCTAGATTCAAAATGTTCTACCGAGTGAGCTTCTCTGACATGTGGTGGGAGGCTATTCCAGAGACGAGGTGCACGGTAGGAAAAGCGAAGAGGGCGCGCAAGTGCTATATGGTGTAATAAGCTCAGTTAAATACGGGGGGCCGCAAGTCCATGCAGGCCCTTATTGGTTAAAAGAAGCCAAACCCTGAGTCTGGGAGGAAGACGGGGGCCAAATGGGGCCCAGAGCTTGATTTGGAGGAAGGAGTTGAATCAGTACCAGCTTGTGCATCACATGTAAATGTTTCCCAAGCAATCGCTTCAACACTCACGTGTCTGTTCAGGACTGAATAAGTAGAAGAGTCGACGCCGAGCTGCTCGACAACGCGTCAACATAAAAATAGCAAATGACATAAGCGGACAATATGTCAATGTGGGGGAACAGACACGCGTCAGTCACAGGAAGGAAACGCCACATTGCACATTCTGCTGAGAAAGAGAGCAGCAAAGACAAGAAAAGAGAAGCCGCCGAGGAACAATGGTTGAATTCAAGTGGATTAAAGTGTATTTGTGTGTGATACTGGTGCTTCGGTTTACAGGTAAGGACACGTACAGTAGAGAAGTCATACAGAATGAACAATACTAGAAATACTAGATTGCTTTGTGGCGCTTGCTTTTAAGTCTTACTGTTCTTAGTTTTTTCATTTGTTCCTGTCCCTCTCTTCTTTCCTTCACAGCGATAACAGAACAAAAAGATCAGTTCGTCGTTGTCAGAGCTGGAACTAGAGCGACTTTGCCTTGTGGACTTGAGGATCGGGATAACTGTGAGAAAACAAACTGGCTCTTCGCTAAATCGCATCAGACCAGTGCAGTAGAGCTGGTCAGATCTGGCCTGCTCCAGACATCTGCGAGTTCCAAATCCAGACCAGAGAGGATGCGTGTTACAGCAAACTGTTCTCTGGTTGTAAAGGAGGTCACAGCTCAGGATGCTGGTCAATACTGCTGCAGACAGGATGAAGATGCTGTAGTTTATTTGTCTGTCGTCAACAGTGAGTCAACTTGTCTTTTTAGAACAATCTACGGACATCGTGATGACAGCGATAAAATGAATGTTACATTTCTTCACCAGTGACCGAACAGAGGAGCACTGATGGAGTGACACTCACCTGCTCAGTGTGGGCGTATGGAGAGAGCAGATGCACAGTGAAGTGGCTCTTAAAGGGCGGAGACGTGGATGAAGACAACGGCGACCTGAAGACGTCACATTCTGGCTGCTCAGCCACCGTGAGCTTTAAAAGCTCTCATTTCATTTACAAGTCAGAAAACTACGAGCCACTGACATGTCAAGTGACGTATGGTTTCACTGAGAAACGGTTTCCCTTCAGGCCTCGGTCATCAGGTGAGAAACCCAAGAGAATATGATGAGCTGTTCCCGAGCCGGACAAAATCGCATCTGTTTATTTTATGGATTTCTCTTTTTCTTGAGCAGCACTTGGAGACAACGAGACGACAACAGAGTCAGAAGGTACTGAATAGTTGGTGTAAATCATCTCTTCGTACAGCTGCCTGTCGCCTGATTTAAAAGAAAACCTGTTCAAAGCATGTGAAAGTCTCTTTTGGCTACAGGAGGTTGGACAGAACAGGAAACTGCAGCAAAAAAACCCAACCAGTTTGTCACTCTGATACTAGATTGGTGGCGGAGGTGGTGCATCGCCCTGGCCGTGGTCTTGGCAGCGCTCGTGATCACAGTTGTGGCTGTAGTCAGATGGAAGTGGAGTAAAGGTGGGAACGTTGACATTCATTGACGAACCGGCTTCTCTTTCCTCACAGTGCACTCTAAAAACACTGCAAACCTTTTGTCCCCTCAGGAAACGAAACACAGACGCTTGAAAACGGGGTGAGTGAGGGAACTGAGTAACCCACTGTACTCTTACTTCCCCTTTGACGTCTCCTCTCGTCGGTTGCAAAATTGGAACGCATCACTGCACCACACGCTGTCATGCCACACGATGAAAAAAATCAGCTTTCTCCGATCCACACAAGCTACAGGTGTTGTCCGTTGTCCTGCAGGTTGCATCTGTCAACATGCATTTTTGAACAATGCATGGTGTCAATTTCTTGACTTGTCTTCACAACGTCTCTCATCGCGCGACGTCACACAACGGGGTATGTTTTTCATATTTGAAGAATACAAGCTTTAGATTGTCTCTCTATTGTTTGTGGAGAAAAACCCTGGAACTGTTGACCTTTGACGGATCGTCTCCAAAAGTAAATCATCGGGAGAGATACCGTCCCCAGTAATAGGCACACTGTAAAAAATAACTCCGATACAACAACTCCGAGGACGGATTTTTAAGCGGGCGGCGCCAGCGAACTGCGCCGCGGCCTCAGACTCCCAGGTGCCCCACACTGACTTCAGTCAGTACAATGAAGTGAAAGAGTTCAAGAATAAATAACCGAAAACACACAAAGAAAAAGAGTCGAGCACGTAGCAAATCCTCGCGACTGAGCAGTTGTCACGCTGTCGTCTCTGCGCAGGTCGATCCTGAAGATGATGTTCGCTACGCCTCCATCCTGCACGCCACCAACAGCGCTGCCGGGGTGAGTCCGTCACAACGGAGGGGGGAAAGTTTGAGGATGGTTTTTGAACACGTGTGCTCATGTGCTGTGATGTTTTTCTCTTTTTTTGAATGAATGCCACTTTGTGTTCTCTACAGATCTGGGGTGGTGAGGACCAGGTGACCTACAGCACTGTGGGGGCTCCCTCCCCGTCTGCCGGAGCCGCCGCCCCCGACCCCAACAGCCTCTACACCACCGTCAACAAACTAAACAGATAACAGACCGCAGTAGAATGTGATATCAATTTGATATCCATGCTGTCGTCCCACAGTTCTTTCTTTAAAGCTTTCTGAAAACTGGGGACCGGATTTAACCGGAGGTCGGCTGTTTTATTGATTTCCCCCTATCGGAGTTTTTGTGCTCCGGTTTAGTTTATAGTCCTGGAGTAATTTTAATTCTTTATCCTCAGCTAAGGCAGCTTGCGGTTGCTTTTTTTTTTAATGCAAAACAATGTTATGTGTCCAGAGTGCCAGCAGGGGGAGCTGCAAGTTAATTTTCTACTGCGAGTTCAAAATGAATCGCAAAAAAACTAAACAATCATATGTTTTATTTCGATATAAACTGTACATTGTTTGCCAGGGTTGTGTCAGAATCCTTTGAAATTACAGATTCAAAATTACATGGCAATTTTTGTAATCAGCGACGGTATCCGTTGGAGTACAAAAATAATGTTATCTAATCTGAATACTTTTGGATTACTTAAAAACCAAACATCAAAAAATATTGCACATTGTACCCAAAAACAAAAAGAAAATTAACGCAACCACAAAATTTGGACTTCCACAAAGTGAATCTTTAAAACTGTTTAAACATTAAAAACATTGTCAAAAAATCATTCTCTATAAATCACATATCTATCTGTAAATGTGTTATCTATAAATCATAGAAAAAAAACATTAGCAAAACTGGCAATCTGAGAGTGTATACTGTGGAGTAATGTACACAGTTATGTATATATGTATATCATTTAAATGTGATTTTAAAATTGCCTTATTTTAAAGACATCATCAAAATGTAATCAAGTAGTCATTGAGACCTTGACAATGTAACTATAATCTAATTACACTTTTTTTCTCAAATGTTATGTGATCTGAATATAGTTACTTATTTTTTTAATATCTGACTATGTAATCCAGATTACATCTAATCCGTTACTACCCAACCCTGCATTTTTGCTTCGTGAACTGTTAATCACATTATTTTGTACTGACGTGTGTTTTTTCAAGTTTTTTAAAAAAAGAAGGAAAATCTCTTCTTGATTTATACTGTTTTTATAGGATGTTGCTTCTGTTGTTGATTTTCGTTCCTCGCATCCTCTGTTAATACAGACATTTTTCACAGGGGTGGCCAGATGGGGCGACTGAAAATCTCAGGGTATATTTTGGAGTTTTGGATTTGAGTTTGATTTTGTTAATTTTTTCTTTAAAGACTGTAACTCTGTTTTTTGTTACCTTAGTTATTAAATACTACTTTTCAGCCCTTTACCTTCATTTGCGTCCTGCTCATTCAAACCTGTGACACTTAGACCTAACTATACTATTTAACTATTGAAAGAAATATACATACTTTATCGATTTAAATGAATATTACTTAATGTTAAATGCATTTTTACCTAGTGTAAAGTATGAAATATCAGATCAGATCAGATCAGATCAGCTGCTCTTGTATATATCGAATACAATAATGCACCTGTTTGTTCTTATTCATTATTGTACTTAACTATACTATTTAACTATTAAAATAAATAGTACCCAATGTAAAATATCAGATAGAAGCATTTTACCAACATGTAGCATATTATGTATAATAGATAGATAGCTAGATAGATAAATAGTTACTTTATTTATACCAAGCTGGGAAATTCCAGTGTAACAGCAGCACGTTTCACACAGCACACTTTAAAAATATATACTATATATACACAAACAAATGTCAAAGTATACCAATTGCAAAAATATAGAGAATAAGAATAATAAATATAAAGAATTTACATGAATATTAATAGTGTAAATAGTGCAGTAGTACAATCAGTTTCCAGTAGTGTGCAGAGGAACATGGTAACATGAAGGTGCAAATTTGCCGGGATTGGGGTGGCCAGTGATTTAATTGGGGAGGCCGTGGCCCCCCCTAAACTATTAAAATCCATTGTTTTTTCTAAATTGAGACTAAAATCAACAGTTGCGGCAGAGGGGAGAAAAAAAATCCCATTTGTTGCAGATATATCACTTGTTGTTGACGCCTTCGTCCGCCGAAGTCAACCAATCAGAGAGCGCCGTCGCTTCCAAATAAGGTAGCGCCCGCCCTCCGGCCCGCCCCCTCTTTGTGGACCGGACCAATGGGAAGCCGCTGTACCGGGGGGATACACACACAAGCGGCAACGACGAGTCAGAGCAGTCGGTAACTGGCAGCACCGTTCTTTTTTTTTTATATATCCCCGGTGATTTAATCATGTGAGGGAACCGAAGACGCCTTTTATTCTGAGGAGGTAGCCGACAGCGAGGCGCTGCTGGCGGGGAGGAGGAGTGCAGCGCGGCGGCGGGAGGGAGGCGACGGCCCCCGCAGTATTCTAGCTAGCAACCAAAAAAAAACCCCACACCAACCCAGCAGGACTTCCGGGTTCAAAAGAAAAAAATAAAAGCCTCCCACTGGAACAGGATTCGTTTTCCTTAAAAACTTCCTGGGAACATGCTCTCACGCGCACGCGCGTAACCAGCACCAGCGAAAGGAGCGATGCGGTTTACGAGCTGCGCACTTTTATTAAATAAACGCAAGACTTGAGGTGCGGGATAGAAACAATAAATAAAAGAAAGCGGTGCTGCTGCTTTTATTTTGAAGTGGAGTCTGCCTGGGATTTCCGGCCGTTACCTTGTCGCGAGCTTGACAGCATACGAGGAACCGGAGGGAGGAGGGGTGTGAAGTTACAAAGGCTCCGGACAGAAACAAGAGCCCGCGGCTCCGTGTCGGACACCGGCGGCTCCTCCGTGTCACACCGGAGCTTCCCCCCGCGGAGAGGACGGTTAGTACAACACCGGCGGACCGGCGATAAACCGCGCGTCCAAATGATTTTTTATTTTCGTGTGTGTGTGTGTGTGTGTGTGTGTGTGTGTGTGTGTGTGTGTGTGCGTGTGTGTGTGTGTGTGCGTGTGTGTGTGTGTGTGTGGTGACTAACTCACCTGTGAGTTTTTGAGGACTGCAACATGTATTTATTAATTTTTAAAAAAAAATGTTGTCCTTATAATGTCATAGAATCGCACACACACACACACACACACACACACTCATCAAAGACTTTTGATTATGACACACACACACGTACACACACACACACACACACACACACTCACACACACACACACACTGTAACTCTGAGGCACAACACAAAACATTTATACCTCTTTAAGTTCAAATTTTATTTTGATTTAAATTTTAAACATATACTTTGCTTTATTTGTTCACTGCCACCGTCACTACTTTTATTTTTCTTATTTCTTTTCCCTGTATGACATTAGCCAATGCGAAATGTCCTCATAAATATATATATATATATACACGAGAGCCCGACCGATATTAATTTTTTTAGGGCCGATGTCGATATCGATATTAAGGAGTACAAGATTCCTGATACCGATGCATTGGCCGATATATATATTTAAAAAAAATTTAATCTGTCAATGATTCCTCAGATGTCGTTGTCAAACCTTTATGACAAAGAAATGTAATGAGTCTTGATATTTTTTCAAGTTTAACCGTAAACCTTTTACAGTAGTCATTTTATTTGACCCAAAATGTAAAAACATAAATGCCCGTTTAAAGGCTCATATCTGTTGGCCGATAACATCGGTCGGGCTCTAAAAATATCCTCCGATACCGACATGTCTATGAAAGGATAATATCGTTGAACCGATATATCGGTCGGGCTCTAATATATATACACATTTAACAGGATTTTTGCCTTTCATCCAATATAGTTACTGTAACATGTTCTCTCTGTGTTTCCTGTCATGTTTATGTTTTTGTTTTTTCGTACATTAATTGTTGACTGGGTCGACTGTTGCCACACTGGGTGGAGTTTGCCTCCCTGTATGGTTCTGTAGTCACACTGTACTGTCGCTATATCATTCCTCTTCCCAAAATAGGAACGGCAGGAACTCGTCAAGAAGTAGTAGCTTTATAGAAGCACAATGGTACCTTTCATGGAGAGATTGTTTGCAGAAATAATGTAATTACGTGAAGAGAATTACTTCTTACACTACTGCAGTCCTGGTTTGAGGAAACTTTTGTTTTTTTTCTCCCGCCAGGTTTGCCCTTGAAGATTACAACAATGTACGGTCCAACACTGACAAACGAGGAGAAGCTCTCGTAGCTGGAGGAGGATTCCCTGCCCTGACGTTTCCTCCTCCTCCTCCTCCTCCTCCTCTTCGTGCCTCCCCCCCTCGGGAGCAATGACCGGACCCAATTCCCCGAGCCGGGCCGGCACCTCCCCGGCCAAGCTGAGCCGGCACGGCCGCTCCAAGAGCACCAGCTCGCACTGCCTCCTGCGCTGCAGCACCCAGGAGGACTCCTCCGCCTCCCCCCCGAACAACTGTTCCCCCCGCTCCCCCGGTGAGGAGGAGGAGAAGGACGGAGGGGTCCTGTTCTACGTCAACCGGACGGGCTTCCCCATCGAAGGCGTCACCTGGGAGAGGATGTGGGCCCACGTGGCCGCCGTGCACCCAGAGGGCCAGGAGATGGTGGACAGGATACGAAACGCTGCCTTCCTCCCCAGGGTAAGATCGCAATAGTGAGCGGTTTTATTGTTCCGAAACAAAAGCGTAAATCTCTATAGACAAACAACACTTCACGGGGAAGTATTGTAATTGTAAACGATACTTTCCCACTGCAAACGCTTCTACCAAGGTTTTCTCTGCTTTTTGAAATCAATTTAAAAATGATTTTTTGAAAGGTTTTGGACCGTTTATAGGAATAAACCAGACATATGAAGAGAAATTAAGTATTTTCTCTCTTTGTTACTTTGCAGAGTAATAATTAATAGTAGAGCTCCATAGAGACACATCGGTATCAGCGCTTATGTTTACCGATATGAGATTTTTTTAATTGTACAGAATAATCAATGCAGGAAATAGAAACACATTTATGATTATATATTACGCAACGTAATAACTTAATTCAAGCTCTATATAGTTCTTTGTATCTATTCATTTATTTAACCATAAAGTTTATGGTTAAAACTAGAATGTCAAGCCTCAATTGCATTTCATTGTCATAAAGGTTTGATAATGAAATCTAAGGAAACATTGACAGATTAATTTATGTATTAGCACTGCAACAGTTAATCGATTAGTAATCGACTACTAAATGAATGGCCAACTATTTTGATTACCGAAAAATCGGTTCAAGTAGTTTCGGTTCAAAAAAGGTCAAAATTCTCTGATTTCAGCTTCTTAAATGTGAAGAGTATCTGGTTTCTTTGCTCCTCTGTGACAGTGAACTGGATATCTTTGACATGTGGACAAAACAAAATATCATCTTGAGGTTTTGGGGAACACGATCTTAGGTTTTCACAATTTATGACATGTTATGAAGCAAACGACTAATCGATTAATCGATAAAATCGATGGACATTTTATTCGATGATGAAAATAATTGTTAGTTTCAGCCCTAATACATACATGTGTATATATACAAATATATCGGACAATGTATCGGTATCTGAAACCTTGTCCTCCCTTATACCGATATTGGCATTGGCACCAAAAAAATCCATATCGGTCGGGCTCTGAATTAATAGAAAAAGAAAATGACAGATTAATTCGTAGGGAAAATCCCAACAAGTCAGATCCCCAATCACAATCAGAATTCAAATTGGACTCCCGAAACTCAAGTCAACAACTTAAATTCAGCATAACAAAACGTAACAATTTCAGTTATCAGAAATCCAGGTTTAAACAGTTGTAGTCGTAGCACTAATGGCCTCAATTTTTAATAGTAGTAGTGTCTTTCCTCTGGTCATCTGCTTCTTTCATGAGCAGCATTCTTTGTGCTGCCCTTCAGGCCAGATTCCCCTCATAGTTTTTCTCATCAGCGATTCGAGTGAATGCTCGTTGTGTTCCAGGCCGAGGAGGAGGAGGAGGGAATCTGGTTCTTGTTTAGCTCTGCTAAATTGGCCATGTGGTCATTAGTGACCTGGTTTGGTTGTTGGCAGCGTCGAGCTCTTGACAGAAGGACGACGTGCAAACACAAACACAAACACACGCCGACGTAGAACCGCGCGTTCGGAAACCTTCTGTCTGGTTTTGTAGAAAGCTTTGGCTCCACGTCGCGGTGGTTTCACGGGTATCGCTGTGAAATCAGGGCCAACTGTAACCGTGGACCCACTTGGAAGCGTCTTCAGGGAGGGAAAACAGTCGCTGTGTGAAATTAGTATCAGCCAATACTAGTGAAATAGAAAATATGAAAGAAAAACTGCAGACTCTTTACTCAGAAAATGTGCGCATAACAGTCAAGTTTTTTGTACTTGTCGTACTGATGCATGTGTCAAATTTATTTTCTTACATTTTTAATTTTAAATTAAATTTATTTAAATGATTTGACTTTTTAAGGGAAATAATCATATTAAAATTATTGTTTTTACTTGTTGAAATGCTTTGCCGGGGTCCTGCTTGCGTTATTAATAGTGAATACTAGTTTTCTGTCAAGGAATAGGCCTGTTGGCTGCTGCTTTAAGTTTGTGAATGTGACATTTATTACAGCCGCTGTGTACAGTGTTTAATTTAAAAAGTCAATAAATCGGAGACCACAAACAAACCAGACCAATGGTTAGAAGAGCTTCGCATCATGTGGTCAGGCAGCCCCCTGACGAAATATGACGAAGTACGCGGGATTCATATGGGTTGCTTTCAAAACGCAGTACGTGGTATAGGTCTGTGTTACTGAGTCCACGTCGCCGCTCCCTGTGCCCTCATTAACGGAATAGAAGACTTGGAACAGGGACCAAATAATCCCTCTAATAAAATCTGGGTTGTGGATAATCTCCTACCACCTGGACGACCCAGAGGACTTTTCACGGGGAAACAAACCTGGCTGGAACTCGTCTGAGCAAAGCTCTCTACCAAAGATCTATGAGAAGAAAAAAAAATGGGAAAATTAATCTTTTAATTTAACATATGGATTTTGTATAATCAGAAAAATAGATGATTGAAAGAGGAAAGGAGTTTTAAACCAATGCCTTTCTTTTTCTTTTTTTTACTATCACTGTAATGTGATCATAATCTGAGGATTTAACCTTCCACTAGTTGATTGTTTTAATTTGAAGAAAAAACATTAAACAGTCATTTTGAATTCCCATAACCGATTGTCCTAAGAAAATGAACATGTTTCCGTTCATTTTATTTTGGAGGGCCGTGAAGCGATTGCACTGAAACTAAGCGTTTTTAGCATTTGCAACCAGCTCAGCGACACACAGCAGGAAGCAATGCCACCGCTGCTTGATATTGTGTCATTCTATGGATTATCTCTCCATGTGTCATCTATGTCAGCGTCCAGGATTGAGCCCAGAACTGCTCAAGTGTCTTTGTCCGCAGTAGTTGGTGCCATTTTGGATCATTCAGGATGCATAATGTGCTGTTTGGGATCGGTTGATGACGCGAATGGGCGTTTGCCAACAGGGATTATTTTAGACAGATGTGCTCTGAGGCAAAGAATTACAGACTACTGCAATAATCTTCAAGAAGGTGTTTTTTTTCCTCTCAGTGTGATTACTGTAATCCTACTGCAGTTACAAGCCACGGCTTAGTAGTAATGAAGTAGTATAAGTCCTTTTATATCTTGTATCTTGTATATACTGTCTCTCTTTACACTTTCTCTCTTAACACACACCCAAACCTAAAGCCAATTCTAACCCCAAAACCAAGTCTTCACCCTCAAACAGCCTTTTGAAAAAGAGATAAGCGGCCATAATGTCCTCCCTTTCCCAAAATGTCCTCCCTTTCCCAAAATGTCCTCCCTTTCCCAAAATGAGGATATAAGTACAGGTGTACACACACACACACACACACTAAGAGAATGACAGGCATTCCTCGGGACGTCCCGCTCTGAAGTTTTATCCCGACTGCAGGAAACATGATCCGTCTCGCTCTCGGCCTGATGACCGTTTCTATTTCCAATGCACACAGAGCAAAAGGGGCTTTAAGGGGTAATTGAGGGCACGGCTGTCTGTTGCCCCTCACACCTGTTCCCATAATGACGCAAAAAGACACGTGGCCCATGAGACAATCACCTTTTTTATCTAGAAGACTGTGGGGAGTTAAATCCCCTTCTGCTGATCTACGTCTGCCAAGTGAACCGTAATTAACTGTAATTTACTTAAAATTAACTTCTTTCATCTCATGTTCTCCGTTGGCCTCATATGGACGTCGTTGGAGCTCCGCTCGCTCTTGTGACTGATTGTTTTCAAAACCGCTTTCTGCTCCCCATCCCCCCCACTTCCCCTCTGAACAATTCAAAATTCAAAAAGCCGGGGAAGGTCATAACCGTCTATGAGATATATCCTTCTTTTCTTCTCTCTCTCTCTCTCTCTCTCTCTCTCTCTCTCTCTTCCTCTCTCCTTCTGCTTTATATTTACGTTTCCCCCGTCTCTGGCTTCTGTTCCAGCAGAAAGGACGGAGACAAAAGACGGGTGTGTGTGTGTGTGTGTGACGAAGAGAGTGAGAAGAGAAAAGGAATGAGAAAAAACAAATAGGGAGGTTTGAGACGACTGTGTGGGGAAAGTAGAGGTGTCAGAGGATGGAGAGTGGAGGGGTGAAACCAGGAAGGAAGGGAGGTGGAGAGGGATTAATTACCACTCTAAACTGGGACAATGAAGGGAGGAAGGGGCGGCGGCATATCAGCTGTCAGCGATGCTGCATTTTTGGGTGAACGCAATATTCCAGTTTCATTTCGTCTTATGCTTGTGTGTGTGTGTGTGTGTGTGTGTGTGTGTGTGTGTGTGTGTGTGTGTGTGTGTGTGTGTGTGTGTGTGTGTGTGTGTGTGTGTGTGTGTGTGTGTGTGTGTGTGTGTGTGTGTGTGTGTGTGTGTGTGTGTGTGTGTGTGTGTGTGTGTGTGTGTGTGTGTGTGCGCGCCAGCGTATTAAAGCCTCAGTGAGGATTTCACTACATCAGAGATTATATGGCAAAGAAAATCTGCTATTTACTGGTCTTGGCTGTCGTGGCAGATTTAGTTTTTTGGGGGGGGGGGGGGGGGGGGGGGACTGTACTGTAGACTTGATGAGTAGAAGGATGAGCAGCAGCTGAGTGAACCTTTTTTCTTGCTTGACGAATGACGCACTGTTTGCATTAAATGACACATTCTGCTCATATTCAGGTTCATAATGTTAATTTGGGTTATTGCTTGAATTCTCTAATGTTCAGTAAACACAACACAGCTCCTCTTTCACAACCTCTGACCTGAAACACTTGGTTTGAGCTCCCGTCCCTTTGAGGCCCCTCCCTCCCGATGAAGCCTCAGTCTGCTCTGATTGGCCAGCTGGCGCCACTCTGTTGTGATTGGTCAACTGCTTCCAATACATGTAGGAAGTTCCCCTCGCTCTCGCTTTACCTGGCTTCGTTGGGGGGCGTGTCCAGACGAGCCACTACACATTCCATATGGATATCCGTAAAAAATGGTGATGTCACGATGTTACGGAAGTATTGCCCTGACATCTGAGGAAAGGTTTCCAGGAGCAGAGCTTTCTTCCTTTGCCGCAGACTTTGGTTTTTTTTAACTTTGCGGAACTTTTGCATATTACACACCTGAGGAGAGGAAAAGGGAAAAACAAACAAAAAAGCAGATTATGTCTCTTTTAAATTAATGGTGAATACTGTACCAGCTTAAATTGACTTAGTACAAAAAGTCTGGAACGCTGAAGTACGGCAGATCAAATCCCACACGAGGTTCTCATTGCGAGTTCCGTACATGAATATGCGTGTGAGGCTGCAAAAAAAGACAAAAGAGGTTTTCTACCACATTTTACATCTGCCGTATTTAAATGAGTGCATCTTAATAGAGCACGTCTCAGGGCTTGTTCTCCATGTTGTCTTGTTGACTTCCGTCTAGATAAACCCCCACAGGAAATGACAGGGCCATGCTTCACCCTTCCTGCGCGGCCACGGGAATGACTCGTACATCCCTCACTCTCGGCTCCGTGTATTCAGAACCTGCGGCTTTTGAAATGAATGCTCTTTAATGTGCGAGCAGCAGTGTGACGAATTGACCAGCAGCGTTGGAGCATCAGTCAGTCAGTGAGTCGCGGAACATGGAGACGGTTCTGGGCTTCACCACATGTTTGAACTAATGTGTGTCTCTTTTCTTTTCTTTTCTTTTCTTTTTTTCTTCCTCCAGCATCCCGTTCCGTCCGTCCCGACCTTCAGACCGTCCATGTCGGTGCCCGACTGGCTGGTGGCCGTCCAGAACTACATGAAGGCTCTGCAGTATCCTTTTTTTTAACGCAAATGTAGCCATGACAACACACGATGAGAGAGCATACGACTCACGAGACTGGCTATTTATGGCTCCGTGTCTTTCCCCCCAAAGGACGAATCGAACCATCGACCATCCGACTGGTCGACGACCGTTTCTACCTCCTGAGCTGCAGTCGCTCCGAATGGAGCAACAACGCCGTTAACTGTTGTTCCACATGTTCTATCATCCTTGACATTTCTGTCAGATACAACCACACGGGAACCCAGTTCTTCGAAATCAAGAAGAGCCGTCCACTGTGCGGGTGAGTGGACCGCAGCTTTGTGACGGACCAAGCAACGAAGACTATGGTCTGATATAATTATAATCCGATTAACCACAGTCGGAGGCATTCACTTCTTCACACTTAGATATTTTGTTTGAATTTACATTTGAAAGAATAGTCTTATATAGAGCTGCAACAGTTCATCGATTAGTAACTGACTACTAAATTAATCGCCAACTATTTTGATAATCGATTAATCGGTTCAAGTAGTTGTACTAGTACTAGTAAAAAAAGTCAAAATCATCTGGTTTCAGCTTCTTACATGTGAATATTTACTTGTTTTCTTTGCTCCTCTGTGACACTTAACTGAATATCTTTGACGTGTGGACGAAACAAAACAGTTTTATGACATTTTATGGACCAAACAACCGATCAATTAGTTGAGAAAATAATCGACAGATTAATCGATGATGAAAATAATCGTTAGTAGTCGTGTTCTAATGTGGATGCATTGACTTGATATTTTCCAAATCACACAGAAGATGTCACTGGAGTTAATGTGTTTTTTTGTTTGAATCCTGATTAGAGCTGTAGTTTTTGTCCATGAATTTTCAAATTAAAGTGGCAGCATAACAATTATACCCTTATTTCACGACCTCTCCTTCACCTCGTCTTCCTCCCACATTCACTCTTCCTCTCTCCTCCTCTTCCTCCCGCCTCCTGCAGGTTAATGGAGACGGCAAGAGAGATGATCAGGGAGTCTCTGCCAATCAAATGCCTGGAAGCCGTCATCTTGGGAATGTATCCTTTGCACACACACGCACACACTGGGCCAAAAGGTTATTTTTATTATCTCTGTGTGAAATCGATGAGACACGTTGCTCTGATATCCTAATGCCCCCCCACCACTGCCATCCTCTCCAGCTCTCTTCCTGAACCCTCGTTGCCTGGCAACAAGCCCACTTCAGAGTTTAGACCCCCCCCCCCCCCCACCAACACCACACACACACACATACTCACTCACAAGCTTAGTATCATCCGGCGGAGCTTGAATTATAATAAAGCAGTTTTAGATTTTTTTTAGAAAACCTTGATGAACAGAATTTGATCGGCTACAGTTTCGGATTATTCACTAGAAGTTCTGCAAAAGATCAGTGGTCGTGTTATGAGTTGTTCCATCTCCATACGAAGCCTCTGTGACCTCGGGTTTTATCGTTCTACATGCAACATTAATTGTATGTTCACGCGTAAAATTACGCCGTTTTACTGGTGTGATGTTTATACGTCAACACGCAACAACATTTTTCATTTTTTATGAGCCAAAATTATGATCATAACAAAGTGACATATCTGACTGCGTTAGTACTTTTTCAAACGGCAGCGTCTCAATTCTGACGATTTACGGGTTGTCTCTGTTTGTCCAATAGCTTAGTGGGCTTCACCACTGGTTTGACTACAGAAGATGGGGGGTTCGATTCCTGGCTAGGACTAGGCTCAAAATCTGTGCAACTTGACTGTAAGTTTCTTTGGACGAAAGCGTCAGCAAAATTAATGTAATGTAAATAACATGATCATTTGTTTTGATCTTTTTAGCCTTAGGGCAGATATTCCCGGTAAATACCAAGTTTCCCGAATTTGGCAAGAAATCTTATGTGCGCTTACTTTTCTATGATCACACCACAGGCAAAACAATAACAGCGATAACTCGTGTTGTAGCAGCGCAACCGGAACACTTGTCTCCGCAGCAGGTCAGATGTCCAGTGCGTCGCCTCTGCTCCGTCCGAATACAATCGTCCACAACGCAGGACGTGAAGCAGCTGATTTACGATCACGTGCTGCAGACGATTGGGTGAAGATGCTTTGCAGATCACCAGACGAGTATCCCTCTGTGAAATGGAACGGTTCCAGTTTCACACGTGCTAGTTCCGCGGTGGCTTCTCTCTCTGTCAGGGGAGGCGGCCGACGGCGACGTTAATCCAGACTGACTTTTCACCTGCAGAGGAGAAGGAAAGTGACAAGAGCTC
The DNA here is from genome assembly GCF_022379125.1 of Scophthalmus maximus. Taxonomy (NCBI): domain Eukaryota; kingdom Metazoa; phylum Chordata; class Actinopteri; order Pleuronectiformes; family Scophthalmidae; genus Scophthalmus; species Scophthalmus maximus. Next base: position 18,770,658 of record NC_061532.1, on the reverse strand, counting down.
AACAGAGAGAAAGAAGAATAAATCAGAGGTGAAGGAGGGAAGCGGCGCGAGAGCGTCGGCTGTGTGTCGCTGACTCATCGGGACAGAGTGCATGTTTGAGCGGTGTCGTCTTTGGCCCGCGGCCCTCGGGTCACCTCGGCTCAAAAAGGAGAGGACAGGCCCCAGTGAGAATTGAACTCACGACCCCTGGTTTACAAGACCAGTGCTCTAACCACTGAGCTATGAGGCCTGAGCTGCCAAACAGCTGATGGCCAGCGATTTTAATGTCAACAACAGCGGCGGACACGCCCCGTCTTAGTCACACCAAGACATGCCGTCAGGTGTGGAGCACTGTGACAAGACATGCGCTCACTGAGGAACTCATTTACATCTGAATGTCTTTTTAAATCTTGTTAGCACCAGATAACTTGAGAGTGAGATCGGGGGGGGGGGGGGGGGGGGGGGGCAAAAGAGAGGGATGAATAGAAGCTGTTGTCGTAACTGGTGGCAGTTGTTGCTCTCGGCCTCTCCGGTCTGCGGTCTCTGAACTCTCTCCAGGGTTTATCTCGAGACACAGCAGCTCTCTCTCTCTGTGTGTGTGTGTGTGTGTGTGTGTGTGTGTGTGGGGGGGGGTTCACTCTTTGAGTCTCACTGGATTAGCGTCACTGGCGGTTTCCATAGAATAAGGCTGCCGAGTACATAGCAGCCTCGGGGAATCATGATCATAATCACAGTGCTGACCAGAGCTCGTCCGGATTCATCAGTTAGCCCCAAAAACATAAAACATAAGCTTTATTTTGCAGAATGCAGAAAAGATGTGCATGTTTGTGTACATTTTATGTGCTTATAAATCGATTTTTAATTTTTTTTTACTCCCTAATATCGGTATTGGCATCGGCCTCCAAAAAAAATTCCATGTATCGGTCGGGCTTCATGCTGCGTCCCATTACATCTCTGGACTCGGGGGGTTGGTGGGGTTGATGGACTGCAGCATCAGCACTGATGTATTTCACAATCAAGTAATGAACTTTTGAGTTTTTATGTAATGTATGAACAGAGTTCAAATCCTGGCATGTTTAGAGGCAGCAGCACAGACTGCTACACTGCCACATGTATGTGGACACGTGAGAGACGACGCTGTGTGTCCATGAAACCTGCACCAGAGTGTTGGTGAAGTTGGCTTTGGGTGGGAAAAAAAGTCCAAGTCCAGCTCATCCCGAATGCGTTACATATGGTTGGTATAGCTAAACGGGTTACACCACTGATTTTGGTACAGAATTTGGAGGTTTGATTCCATTTCAGGACATGGCTAAAACAAGGCTGGATGGGCAGAATTTTTTGTTGTTGTTGTGGATCTGATTTCTTGTAGAACCACGATTTCTATTAATAGAAATTAAGAGCCCTAGTGCGCACAATGAAGAGCCCTACGTGTCTGCATACTTTTGGCCTTATTTCAAGACCACCAGCCCCTCCAAGCTTCTACTGAGGTTATTCAAAGCCTGCTGTTTGCTAACGGTGAGGAGCAGGGAAGCTCCACACGTTGCCTTTTCCAGTATTTCCTTATCTTGAATCTGCGCCGCTTTGAAAGTTAGACAAGGATAGAGAAACTCCAGAGAGGGGGAGTGAGAAAGAGGATAGGGAGTAGTGTCGGGGAGAGAGTGGATTAAGAGAATCCAGAGGATTAACTCTGCATTATATCCGTAGATGAAGGATTGTTTCGCTTTTTTGTCAGTTCTGCTTTTCAAAGACTGTTAATATATCAGATCAGAAAAAAACAGGTCGTCCAGACATGTTGCTTATCATTATGTTGAGTTATCATACTTGTCACCAGTGTGTGTGTGAGTGTGTGTGTGTGTGTATTGATGTCTTGTTTTTATAGCCCTTCACATTTTAAGTCATCTTTGCTCAGCAGTGAAACTAAAGCAGCTTTCAGACATACTGTACGCTTCTCCGGAGGGGCGACAGTCGTCTTCCAAGAGGTCACCTCGGGCTCAAAAGGGAGGGGCAGGCCCCAGCGAGAATTGAACTCGCGACCCCTGGTTTACAAGACCAGTGCTCTAACCACTGAGCTATGAGGCCTTACTTATGTGCCAGTTGGTGGACGACATTCTTATTGTCAACAATAGCGGCGGACACGCCCGTCACATCCTTCAGTTCTCCGGTTCTCCGCCCAGTTCATCACAAAATGGGAGGGATATGGTTGAGGTGAACTTCTTACGTTTGTGGAACTGATTTCTTGTAGAAACCACGATTTCTATTATCAGGTCACACACACTGAACCTTCAGACGTTGCCATGCAGCGCACAAATTTTTCCGTCTCTGTTTTTTTCTTGGTAAATAAGAGAAAAAACATCACAATAAATCAGACTGATTGAATCAGACGGGAGCGGCAGCGCAGACGCGCAAACTCCCAGTCTGAGACTCGTTGTTTATCCTGTGGCATTTTCCCAGCGTTGGCCGTCTGAGACTCTCAGACTGAATCTAACTTCACACGGCTCGAGCCTGCACTGTGTCATATCCACACAAATACACTTCGACTCAGTTTGTGCGCAAACTCTTTGTTTTTCAGATTAGTAGTCAGCCACAGTGGTGCAGTCAGAGTGTGTCCAGATTAGTTCAATCGAACTCCAGATCCGTCCTTAACCGCGCGGCGCGTCGACCAGCTACCTGACCAACGGGCTGACGTCTCTGGAACGTTTCCCCATCAGCTTCAAGACCCAGTTTTCCGGCCACTGCTTCCACCACGTTGTGCTGGGCGTCTACTGCAACGGTCGTTACGGATCGCTGGGCATGAGCCGCCGCCAGGACCTAATGGACAAACCGCTCACCCATCGCACGCTGGGCGAACTGGTGGCCGAGTTCGAGAGCTCCTACAAGAGATACCAGCACACTCTGAAGAAGGTAAGGCAGGGGAGGAAGGAGGGAGGGAAGGAAAGTGTAAGTGGAAAATCGGTAAAGGTGTGTCTGAACGTGTCCTCCGCTTCTGTCAGGTGAAGATTGGCCTGTACGTGCCTCATGACCCCCACGTCTTCCAGCCAATCGAATGGAAGCATTTGGTGCTGAACGCTGCCAGACTGGGAGCGCAGGAGATGAGGAAGGAGCTGGAGAAGCACGGTAGAGACATGAGGATGAAGGTACGTACTCGCAGAAACACACTCAATGGATGCGATATGTGATGGTTGTCGTAGCTGGAGGCATCACGTTGCCAAGAGGGAATGTCTTCAAATTTGGTACAAAGGTTCATTTGGACTTGTGGCGCACGCTCACATGTTGCGCAACAGAGAAGGCAGGTGTTAAACCTCGGGTCTGCCTGCCTGCCTGGTGAGAACCTCATGGGATTGGGCACAGCAACAGCTGAAACTACGAAGAGGTCTGCCGCCAGCCCGCGGGGACATAAAACCTTAATGGGTGTTTTGACGGCCCATCAACGCTGCAGGATTCCTCTGTGCTGCTAATGGAGAGAGAGTAGAGAGCAATGAAGCAACGGCACAAACCATTAAGTTAAAAACCTCATTCGTAATTATCAGAAAAAATTTGGTCCATTCTGAGAAAAGTGGTGGTGACAAATTAGACTATGATGGGGCACCACTTATTTATTTTTTTAAATTAACAACCAGGGCTGCTGAATTTTTACAAAAGGTTTACTGGATTAAAATCGCTTACTGGGAAAAACTTGTGACCCTGTAGCAACTTCAGAGCAGTTTTGTTGAAGATAATAAGTGTGTGTCTTGCAGCCTTGGAGCAGGAGAGGAACCAGTAGCAGCCAGAGGCTTAAGAACACGTAACCACAATGTAAATCAACCAGGATGGTAGTAAAAAGAAAAAATTACTGAGCAGTTTGCGGGTGGAAATGGAACGTCTGGGACGAAGTGGGGAAACAGTGAGGACAAAAGAAAAAACAGCTCTTAGTGGTGAAGTTAAATGAATTGTTTCATCTGCCAAAATACTACACAGACATGTTATTTCATAGACGGGGAGAAAGAAAATCTCTCGAAAAGGGGAAAACGTTTCTCGGAATCTGATCGCGTGGATCAAACATAACCTTTTAAAACGTGAATTCCTGCATAAAAAAACAAACATGTTTATGGTCAGATGGATTCCACGTGCAGCCTGTTTGTCTGGGGCCAAAGTTAATTTTTTAAATTGATTTCTTAAAATTGACTTTTATTTGATTTACTCAACCGTGATACCGTCCCTGCTCCTGAATCTGGAGTTTATGTTTCACTGTGTCTTCACAGGACATGGTTTCCTGCGTCTTAATGTCACTGGGCTCATTTTTTTTTGTCTCAGTGTGCAGCCTTGGATTTAAGGTTTAAGGTTTCAACAGCAGCATTTAGACAGATCATTAAAAAACACTCACGAGCATTTTGTTCTTTTTTGGGGGGGAACTGAACGAGGGAAACACCTTTTATTAAACATTTTTTCATATGACCAGCGATGGATGTACAGTCGGTTTCCGTTGGGATGAACATGGAATATGACCTGTCAGGAATTATTTAGGGCATTTTATGATGGGGAAGGAAGGAAGGGGTGTGTGTGTGTGTGTGTGTGTGTGTGTGTGTACAGTATGTGTGTGTGGAAGAGAAGTGGCTTTCTTGAGGTTAAATGTTTAATGAGTCCTCTTTGGATTTTATTTATGGTTTATTATGTCCTCCGAGGATGGTTATGGTTTCCCCCCCGTCCGTTTGTTTGTTTCAATCTTTTTTTTCTTCATTGGACTGATAATGGAGAGAATTTAAGATTTCCAGTTCTGCCTCTGTGTGAGTGTGCGTGTCCCATGTCGGTGTTGGACAGTGGTACAGTATCTGAACTGTACTGCATCATGTCAGCAAGATATGTAGGTCAGAGAGTTTGCAGCTGTCTCTCTCACACACACACACACACGTATATGTACATAATCTCTGCTGCTCTCCGGAGAATGTGAATTTATTATAAATAGACTTCATTGTGTTTGTGTGTGTGTGTGTGTATCCAGTGTTTGGACAGAGAGGGAGTTTTTGTGCAGTGAGGTCATGTGTGTGTGTGTGTGTGTGTGTGTGTTCGTCTGCCAGAGGCTCAGGTCGGTCCTCACGAGTATAGACCTTGGATGCGTGTTTTGGAATGTGGACAACTCGCAGCGATGCCAAACTAGATTAGCTCCGCAAACGAGATGCCGCGCTCTTAAATACAGACAGGAAAGAAAGTCATACTTACTCGCACACACGCACGCACACACACACTGACCCACATATAGGAGGCCCACATGACGAACATCACGAGCTGTGAAATATCAGCCACTTCCTGACTTTTGCTTTGTCCAGGAAAAACTTTTCCTCTCCCACTGAGTTCTTAATGATGGCTTCAAATTGCCGACACACACACACACACACACAAAAATACTTTTTTTCCCTCCGCACCACTTCTGTCTCAGCTGTTTGTCGAGATTCGGTGTGAAGAGGAAAATAGATTGTCTCACACTCGCGCAGACGGATTCTTCACACTCACACTCACTCTCTTTCCTGCCGAAGGGAAAGAAAAAGCGGCAGTAAAAAAACCATTTTCGTACCGGGCGAATAATTCCGTGAGTTTGGTTCTTTTGTTCACTAATGTTTTCCTGGACGGTCGATGTACGAAGTTTTCACAACGCGTGATCAACAAACGTACAATCTTGAACTATCAGACGTTAAAATGTGTCGGTGATGTTGACATACTTGTCAATCACGTAGCTGATTATATCAGTGATGGCCGCATTCCATTTAGGGGAAAATTTCACTTTCACTGTCCATGAATCACATTCATGCAAAATAGGGGTTGATAGGTTTTTTTTCGTTGACTTGTGTGTGTTTCTTTTTTGTCAGATCCTGAAATCGTCCAGCGCCCAGTCGCCAATCAAAGAGCGGAGCCGGGGGAAGTCCTTATCGCCACGGCGACGACAGGGCAGTCCCCAGCGTCGCTTCGCACACCGCAGAGACAAATCGTAAGTGTGTGTGTGTGTGTGGTCTTGTAGATTTTTTTCATCTCCAGACTCAACGGTGAGTTTCCACCAGTGTGTGTGAGCGGCGCCGGCTGCTGGTGTGTGTGTGTGTGTGTGTGTGTGTGTGTGAGCCTCTCATAGCAGCTAATCTCACTTCACAGCTGACATTGAAGGGCCTGCGTGTGCGCTCGTTTTTGTTGCTGACAGCTCAGCGTTATCGCCGGGCAGACGAGTCCTTGTTCCTTTCAGCTGGTGCTCGGCGCTGTCATCGTGTGTGTGTGTGTGTGTGTGTGTGTGTGTGTGTGTGTGTGCGAGCGAACCTCTCTCCCTGATTGAGATACAGGATGTCAGCTCACTGACGCTGCAAGTGAAGCAGTAATTCTCATATAGAACGTAAGAGAACACTGGACCAAACGCCATAAGGAAATCTAGGAAATATGGCCACGACATACTGAACATATTGAAGCACACGACTCATGAGCTCCTCTGTAACTTGGCTTTAATGCAGTCCTGAAGGATAACTTAATTAAATCATTTAAATTACACTTTAAAACTTTAACTTAGACTTTCTGAATTCCTAACTAGTTTTTTTTCTGTCCAGCTCAAAAAAAGTCTTGTGGATAAGAAGAAGGTGTATAACAAAAACTCTGGATGGAATTCTTTCAGCGTTAGTTTTCCCTTTGAAAAAACGGTGATTCACCAAGCAGGGAAACTGACACACAGGACGCTGAGTGCGCGCGCGCGTGTGTGTGTGTGTGTGTGTGTGTGTGTGAGAGAGTGTGTGTGTGTGTGTGTGTGTGTGTGTGTGTGTGTGAACTGGCAGCTGTGTGGTGGGGATGTAACACAATCTGACTTGGACAACAGCTGCAGCCCGGCAGTACTGCAGAGTCTACACACACACACGCACACACACACGCGATGACAGCGCCGAGCGTTCCCTGTGTTGCCATCTGACGGTGCGGTCGTGACCTTTTCCTCTGAGAAGCTCATCTGATATAAATTGAAACAAACCAACACGTTTCCCTTATTATGGAAATGTCAGCGGTGTTTTCCAGACAAGAGAAACATTTCTCTGGGGAAGTTAGGGAATATGGTTAGGATCCTGCTCAACTCGCCCCCTGGTGGCGGCGATGAAAATCACCACCGCCGCAGCGTCAGGCTCTGCCCGGTACAGTAACTGACGTCATGTAGAATTCCTTGAAGGCTAAACTTGGAAAAGGGAAGATTTATAGCAAAATATTCTAAAACAAGCTAATAGTACAAAATAAAAACAAAACATTATAAAAATACAGTATGCAAATACACATGGATTAAATAGAAAATTTAAAAAACACCATTAAAACAAATCCAGACCTAAACACATACTCATCAAGATAACACAGAGCTAACATGAAGAGATACATGATTTAATCTGCTACAATATCAACATTTGCACGACTTAACATGAATGTTAAATACAATTCTAGTAAATATGTAAAATGATTAAATCCAGGCAGATTATTTTTTGTTTTGGTCCAACTTGACTCGTTCTTCCTGCAGGTTTAAACCTCTGCAACACACAACAACCGTCTCCACTTGACAACATGACAGTTTATTGACAGTCCATCGGCTGGACTGATGCTGCAAATTGTGAAGATGTTTTATCGATGTTCACAGAGGAAGTGAAAGCAGCGAAAAACCTGTTAAACCCAAAACGGATTTCTCTTATTTCGCCACGAATTACGAGCCGCAGCTCGAACACAAGAAGCGGAACTTTTGGTTCCTTTTGTGCCTTAAATGGGATGTGAACTGTGAAAAGGCGCTTCAGGGTTCGTTGTTTCATCGGCTCGGAGATAAAAACAGCCCGTTGCCACTTTGCGCCACTCGAACGTGGCACTTTAAAAAACGGAACTGTTAATTGGAGCTCTTAACAACACGTTGTCACGGCGAACGCACGACTCCAGACGGAGAGCAGCAGTCGGCTGCTCCGAGCTCAGGGGGGGCTATTTCTCCTCGGGGAGGCGCCGCGAAATATGTCGAGAAACAAGTTTTAAAAGACATTTTCCTCTGTTCCTCTTCTGTCTTTCAGTCCGGCCTCCGTGGAGCGGAAACCTCCGGAGCTCAGCACTCTCAACGACGGCTACCAGATCCGCATCTGATCCCCTCTCTCTTCCTCCTCGTCTTCAGCTTCTCCACATCCGTCCGGACGTCTCCATCACCACCACCTCCCTGATCCAATAGGTGGATGATGACGGAACAGGTGCTTTCGCTGAGCTGCTTTGACGGGAAGGAAAGAGCTTCTTTTAATCTCAGAGAGAAAAGGACATTTCATGCTCGGAAACAAACAAGCGGCTTCATCAGAGCGGCCGCCGCTCTTTAAATTCAACATTTCCGTCGCGTAGCTGACACACGTCACCTCTGACGGAGGTGTGGGTTGAGAGGAAGCGACCGGTGGTCAGGAATCGACGGTCGAGTGCCGCCGCGTACAAATGAAATGTACATTTCATATTATTATCATATCATTTCTGTGACCCCGCCCCCTCAGAGAAGAGCTAGAACGGGAAGTGAGAGAGAAGAAAGGGTTGATGAGTTGTTCTCAAGCTACCAAGTCGTTGCAAAAGACATGACTGAGAAAATATGAATTTATTGATGATGTAAAAAGAGAAATACGAGCAGAATCAATCTGCAGAGACGTGTTTTCTGTCCGTGGTCAGTTCTCCAACGTGGCGGTGGTTCAGCGAGGCCCGAGAACCAAACAGCCCGCTCATCATCCCTCTTCTCTTTTTGCTCGACCCCTCGTGGCTTTTCACCTCCAGGGTCAAAAGATCGTCGAAGAAATGAGTCGACCGCGGTTGTTACGTTGAGTAAGATGACGAAGGAGATTTCAAGCAGAGTTCAGAATAAGGAAGACGTTCCACAGCGTTATGCAGGGAAATCAAAGACGGGGGAGTCGATGAGAGTTTCAGGAAGCAGCAGAGAGAAGAGAGAGGAGACGAGTCACTGCAGAAGATCAGAGAAGGATCATTATAGAGCACTGCGGCAAACCTCTTCCTCTCCCTCCCTCCCTCCCTCCTCCTCCTCTTCCTCCTCCTCCTCCTCCTCCTCCGTCCACACTCGCACAGAAACTGAATACACAAACCACAGCTCTGTTTCCATCCGAGCAAACTCCTCCAGCTGAAAGATGATCCCACGAACTGATCCGTCTGGTTATCGCTTATCGCCGCTTCATCAGCTCTCGCAGCGGAAATCATCGATCGCTAGTTATTAAACGTGAAACCTGAAAGAATGAGAGCGAGAGAGAGAAATGGAAATGTCAAACGTTTCGTCCTTCTCTCCGACCGTCTTTTTCTTGAAACTCTTTTCGTCGACTCGATCCGCAGGGAAGGAAGAAATAATAAAGGGGCGCTGCTTTAGATTAGAAATACGAAAAGATATAGAATCAACCACAATACGAATCGTCCCGACTTCCTGTTCCAAAATCCAATCTCGAGTGATCTCGGGAGCAAAGTTAGCAGAAGGCCGGCGGCCTTGTTTCTCACGTGTGGACCGAGCTCCGCTGTAGCCACGGTAACACGGTGATGGGTGAAAAATAAAATCAAACGACGAGCTGCTCAGAGATCGGCGGCAGACGTCTGTCGACCGGCCGAACGCTCTGTAACATGAACCTCGTCCGGGTCACGTCTAAGAGCAAAGAGGGGAGTCAGCGGCACCAAGTGGCCTATGAGAGTCTGTTCAGCACTGTATAAGGATTGTCCCGGGAAAAACCCAATCAAATCTAAAGGGATTGTTATTTTTTGGGGCTCAGAAGCGCGAGGTCTCACGTGTCCGGTATGATCTTAACACCAGGGATGACAGAAGTGAAGAAATGCTCAAATATATCATGTATCAAACCAGATCACTCGACAGAAACGGAAAGCATATATATATGTATATATATATACATATATATATGTATATATATATATATACATATATATATGTATATATATATATATATATACATATATATATGTATATATATATACATATATATATGTATATATATATATATAGAGACAGGTCGTCAGAACAACGTTCAACATACGTGTATGTGAAGTGTACGTGTTTGTCCCATCCACAGATGCACTGTACTAAGTTTGAATCCTTCAGTCTCTTTTAATCAGACAAATATACTGTATCACTGCAGGCCCCTGGTGCCTTGCTCAAGGGGCATGTCGATGGCAGCCAATGGGCGTTCACACCTAGAGCTCAGCAAACGTTCGCGTCGCGTTACTCGCGCACGTTCGGCCAGAGGATCATTTGTGTTTGTGTGAGTTCTCTGTCAGCGACATGTCACATGAATATTGCGCTCAAGTTATTATTAATATTTCAACTCAATATGATCTCTATATAACCTCATCGAGCGAGAAATTAGCTTCGCCTTTGGTGGTGTCAGATTAAATCCCCCAATTTAGTTTTTTAAAGTCTAGCGCGCCAAGAGTTCGGCTGCTTAGAACCGAACTGACGACGACTGACTTCTGCAGTTTTCACCTGAAGGATCAACGTGGAAAAAAGTGAACGTGTTTTCCCCCAGAAAACGTTTGACTTTGACTCCGCTTGAGCGAAGACGATCGAAAACACTAGTCTGTCTGGTTTCCATCAGCGGGAGTCCTTTCGCAGGGTCCGGGTCCACGATGGTTTCATTTGATCGTTTTGTCGCTTCTCTTTGAATGTTTCTCGCTAGCTGGCCTAGCCTGTTGTGTCCGAGCACCGGGCGCCACGAAGAAGCCAAATCGCAAGTCTTCCAGTTTCGAACGGCGGTGGACGGCGTTCGCGTCTCGGTCTACGCAACAACAAAAGGATTATCAAACGCCATCTGCGCAGTAATAAGTCTCGTTCATCGAGATGAATTCTACCACAACACCGATTCACGGTGCTGTGAGGAAACAGAAGAGTAGAATCTTATTTTTGTTGTTGTTTTTTTACGTGTTTGCGATGTTTGTCCATCAGTTCCCCAGAGGCCGAGATCGGAACTGTCACGTCTCCGAACTCCGGCACAGAGCGAGCGAGCAGCGAGCAGCGAGCAGCGCCACACGAGGATATTTGTGGTGATGCTTTGTAGCGGCCTCGGGACGTTGTTAGCGTCCGGGGGGAAAGAAGAAGCACAAAGCCGCTTTGCTGTCGAGTCATTTTTGAGTCGTGGACGAACAAACGCGTTTGGAACTGATGCGTTTTCCTCCAGAAGAAGTGACGTATCCTGGAGAAGTTTTCTTTCTTTTGTTCGTGTATTTCTTTTGGAACTGTACAGTTTCCAAGGGCCTAAACTTTCACTAATGTCTCCGGATGCACAAACAACCATGAAGACTAAACTTCCTCGACTTGCTCAGTGGCGACTGTTACACAAAAAAATGAAAAAGAAATAAATCATCAACCAGAAAGCGTGATGAATGAAATGTAGCAACTGAGAAATGTTTCAGTGATGTAACGGAGACGTCTGCGCTTGACAATTTATATTATTGAATGTTTGTTTTTTTCATAAGATTATCGTTGGAATTTTGCATTTTTTTTAATTTGGCTTTGATTCATTGATTGTAAATTATGATTTTGAATGAAAAGCAAGATATTATTTTTTTAAACGCCTTGTGTTTGTAGCAGGTGTTTGTTTTTTTTAAATATCTTTTTTTTTTTAAAGGCCTTTGATTCCAAAGTGCTGAACCATGTTTTCTCAACTCCGTCCTAAACTCACTGTACTGTACGATTTACTGTAGATGTTACAGATGTTAAATCTGACGTGAACACGGAAACTTTTAACTGGACACTAAAGATCTAGAATCTTGCCCATTTTTTTTTTTTGGAGCAGCAATTTCGCCAATATATGATTTATGAGTTTAAATAAAAACCCTTGTTTATGAGTCCATCACCTTATGGAAACGTTAAATTTCCAGATGACTTCATGTCCAATCTAGGTTGCTAATCAAATCCCAAAGTGCAACATATGATTACAAAATTGAAAACAATTTTAAAAAATTGCAGGACCAAAAACAAAAAGTTCAAAATTTGTATTTATTTTTGTAAAAAAATACAAATGTTCTTACTTCCCCTAAGAGCTGAACCAAATTCAGGGAACTCATCTGAAATTAGAGAACAAAGAATTGATGGATATGAAATATTGTGTGCACGTGAAGCTTCCAGTGCCTCAGCAGCGTTTATCATATCATGAAAATTAATCTGTGATTTTTTCGGGGGTCTTTGCTGTTGCTGATCCCATCACAGCTTTTTTTGCTGTTTTTTTGCTAAGCCGACGTTCACGCTCACAACTGTTCCCTTCCTGTTTGTGGTTTTTCTTGTTCAGATTTTCATTTTATGACGACAAAGAGTCGCTTCGCTGCCCGGAACAAAAGGGACGAACACACGAAAACGACACTGTAACAGTATTGAGCCGACAGACCGGACTGATGAACAGACACATGAAAATATTAATGAGTATAATAATTTTTTATGGCGCGCTGTTTGTGGAGTGTGTTTCATCTTTCCTGCGTGAGATTACGGTGTGGTTTTGTAAACCTGTGGAAATATAGATGATGGAGATGTGAGCCCCCCCCCAGTCAATATTAATATCTGTTACAGTATCAGTGTCTGACAGCAGCTGTTTTTAATCAACGACTGAAGCAGCATGTGTTCTTTTAATAAATGATCTATGTTTTTAAATATGCCTCGTCTCATTTGTCATGTTGGCGGTTGAAGAGGAAGCGGAACCATCGAGCAGGAAGTCAAAACAACAATGAATATTTTTCAAGAACTGATAATGAAGAAGCTTCATCTTTGCAAGATTGTTTGTGACTTGCATACCTCACTGTACCACGATATTTTAAGGAATTTCTATGACTTACTAAAATGACATTTTATGCTTTACTATACAATAAATTTTCATGATATCATTATGCCCTACTCTATCATGGCATTTTCATACCTTACTATATTTTTTTTGTTTTACTATCCTGTAGCATTTTCATACCTTACTATATATATATATCTATCTATATATCTATATATAGAGATATATATATAGATATATAATGTCCTTTTTCTGCCGTACATACAATTACATTATTGTGACTTTTTTATGCCTTGCTATACTATGAAATTTTGATGGCATATTAAAATATGACATTTTTCTGCTTTACATATCTATATTCTTCATACTATATATTTTTTTCAACTTACTATAAAATGCTATTTTTCTGCCTTACTATACATTTCTATGACTAACTTTTTAATGACATTATTATCTTTACCATAATGGTTTTTTGCCTTACTATACTGTACTGCTATGAAGCAAAACACCTAAAGCTCAATGGCCATGAGCCTGTAACTGTGTGGACGTGAATATGATTATGAATTTGAAGACTAAAGCTGCAGAGAACGAGCAGAGACGGTGTCCTGAACTTCAACAACACGAGGAGGACGCTGCAGTGAAAAGAAGGATTTGAATAATATTATTTTTCATCTTTACTGACTGTCCTGTACGTACACACACACACACACACACACACACACACACACACACACACACACACACACACACACACACACACACACACACACACACACACACACACACACACACACACACACATACACACACACACACACGCCTGGCTTCTGATAAAATAATCTGCTTACGTTCCACTGCAGAAGTGAGCGGTGTGTGTGTGTGTGTGTGTGTGTGTGTGTGTGTGTGTGTGTTTAGAAAAACACGTGGCAGCAGCACATGTACAGAAATAATCCTTCATTTTCTCATCTATGCTGCAGCTTAGAGCTTGGTCACCTTGTGTAGATGTGTGTGTGTGTGAGAGAGAGACACACACACACACACACACAAAATGCAGAAAAAAATAAACCAGCGAGTTCGACGATAAATGACTGAAGGAAACAGCAGCCGCACTTTTATTTACAAACTGTAAACTTTTCCAAACACATCTTTGAGAAATGGTAGAAAAATAGAACCGTCCTTGTGTTATCCGTAGATCATGTTCAAGTGTGAGACGACGGCGCAGCGTCCGTCAGGTGGAGTTTCAATCCACCGTTATCAAGTCAAGTGTTAAAAAGACATAAAAGTCGTCCCTTCACTCGTAGATTCATAAAACAGCGATGAAATAACTTCACGTGCGAGTAAAAACCTGACTCATAATTAGATGCGAGATCAATAACAGTATATTTTTAGTTTCACTGATGTTTGTTAGATACAGGAGATGTTTCCAAGATCTGTAGAAAAAAAAATCCATGTGACTTTTGATCAGTTATTAGTCTCAAAGATGTAAAGAGCAAAATGATTTGACCTTACTTTTGGTTCCTAAGATAATTTTTAATAACAAACCTCTTCCACTTATGAGAACTGAAGACTTTGAACCTGTTCAGGACAAACGTCTCTCTTTGTATTTAAAGTATTTTAGTCAGTGGTTCGATCCCCAGATCCTCAAGTCTACTGTACGAGCCCAAGTGTCCTCGGGCAGGACATTAAACCTTAAACCTATAATCCACGTCACCTTGTGGATCAACGTCACAGTTACAGCATGAAAATGATAAAAACCCTTGTTCCCTGCATGGAAGAAACCTTTTATATAAATTAATTTGGACTATTTTGTGTTTTACTTGTTAGTTCACTTGTTCCCATCTTCCCCTGAGCTGCACTTGGCGACGCGACGACTCCCCGGGTCAGAGCCCGAAGCGGAAGCGGGCGAGCAGGGGGAGGTGGTCGGACGAGTGATGCCGATTGGGCAGGAAGTTGACTTCCTCCAGCTCGGGACGGCCCACCAGCGACAGCCTGCCCAGCAGCCGCAGTCCCCGCCCGCCGGGGCACGACGGAGCGGCCGGGGATTCTGAGAGAAGGAGGGAGCGAGAGGAAGAGTTGAGTTGACCGAAGACAGTGTGTGAGTGTGTGTGTGTGTGTGTGTGTGTGTGTGTGTGTCAGCACCAGGAGTGAACAGGATGTAATCCACAGTTATGGCGGTGCGCGAGTGGCAGGTGGTGATCTCAGGTCTCCCGTCGGGCAGCAGGCGGTGCTGATAGGACGACTGCAGCTTCAGGCTGTGCTCGATCTGCACTCTAACAACACACACACACACACACACACACACACACACACACACACACACACACACACACACACACACACACACACACACACACACACACACACACACACACACACACACACACACACACACACACACACACACACACACACACACAGAGCCTTATGGAGCGTTCACACGGGACGCGACGTGTCCAATATTTTCGTTTATACTGCGACATAGTATCTTTCACATTGTAACCCCGCCCCAAAAATATTTATTTAAAGCCCCAGTTTGGCATTTTGTAATTTCCTGGCGGTATCTTTTGGTAAAGTTGCTAAACCTCAAACTTACTGAGCGACCAACAGGGGACACTTTATAGTGGCACGCCGCCGATTCCATTTCCTGTTTCCGTCAGCGTATGAAAATTCAACGTGAACGCGACGTATTCTGGAACCGTTTAGTTGAACAAGCGTATTCAACACGACGTAGAAACACGGAGACTCACACGGAGGTCGGGTCCACCTCATGGAACTATATTCAACTCATATATGAAGTTATGGACAATAAGTCCTTCAGAATGTTACACACTGTGGCTTTAACGTTTCACATTATCACCTGACGACATGAAGAGAAAAACAAGAGACTCGTTACCTGTTAACAGCAGCAGCAGATTTAGTGGCGAGATCGTCTACAGTCAGGTTAGAGATCTCTTCCTCCACAGCTGTGAGTGACACACACACTTATATTCAACTAATGTAATCAGTTTAGTCCAAAAACGTTAACGTTAAACTGACGTAAGCTGCAACGAGGCTATAGAAGAACTGGACAGTGAGCGGATACGAAAGGAGACGAAACAAAACAAACTAAACTAAAAAACAACAGAAAAAATAAATGAAATGAGACAAAATGAAACGAAACAAAACAAAATGACACAAAATGAAACATAAAAAAATAAATAAAAATAAACAAAATTAGACGAAACAAAACGATACGAAATGAGACGAAGCGAGATGAACCGATCAAGATCATCATCAAGATCCGTTAATTAGTCCCTTGGAAATAATGTGATAAAGGACGGGATTTAAAAACATCCCTGGAGCCGACCCTTCGTCCGGCTCCATGTCCAAGACAGACAGACAGTCACACAGACAGACAGACAGACAGTCACACAGACAGACAGACAGTCACACAGACAGACAGACAGACAGTCACACAGACAGACAGACAGTCACACAGACAGTCACACAGACAGACAGACAGACAGACAGACAGACAGTCACACAGACAGTCACACAGACAGACAGACAGACAGACAGACAGTCACACAGACAGACAGACAGACAGACAGACAGTCACACAGACAGACAGACAGACAGTCACACAGACAGACACACAGACAGACAGTCACACAGACAGTCACACAGACAGACACACAGACAGTCACACAGACAGACACACAGACAGTCACACAGACAGACAGACAGACAGACAGACAGACAAACAGTCACACAGACAGACAGACAGTCACACAGACAGTCACACAGACAGACAGACAGACAGACAGTCACACAGACAGTCACACAGACAGACAGACAGACAGGCAGTCACACAGACAGTCACACAGACAGACACACAGACAGACACAGACAGACAGACAGACAGACAGACAGTCACACAGACAGTCACACAGACAGACACACAGACAGTCACACAGACAGACAGACAGTCACACAGACAGTCACACAGACAGTCACACAGACAGACAGACAGACAGACAGACAGACAGTCACACAGACAGTCACACAGACAGACACACAGACAGACAGACACAGACAGACAGACAGACAGACAGACAGACAGTCACACAGACAGTCACACAGTCACACAGACAGACAGACAGACAGTCACACAGACAGTCACACAGACAGACAGTCACACAGACAGTCACACAGACAGACAGACAGACAGACAGACAGTCACACAGTCGAGTGGTCGTACCTGTGGGGCTGCCGGCGTGGGCCTCGGCGGTGGGTTCATCCTCGTACTGACACCGGTGGTTGATTCCCAAACTGCGAGACCAGATCGGCGACTCGAGGACGCGCTGGCCCTTGGGGGCGTTCTCCTGACCGGACACCGTGCTGATCGGCAGGCCCCTGTAGTCCAGGCGGCCCGTGGTCAGAAACCTGTAGAGCGGGCTCCCCGGCGTGGAGTTGAAGTCGCCGCAGAGCACGACCGGGCCGGCGGAGCCGTCCGGCAGGCGGGACAGCCGGCCGACCTCGGCCAGCAGGATGGCGAGCTGGGCCAGCTTGACGTCGCCGCGGCGCGGGTTGTAGAGGAGGTGGGTGTTGGCGATGCAAATGCAGCCGGCGGAGGAGGAGGGATCATTGTCGTTAGGTCGCAGCAGCACCACCAGGCCCACGTTGTCCCGGTTGAGGAGGGCGTCGCCGGGCCGGAAGAACTCGACGGGGTTGGAGGAGACGAGGGAGAGGCGGGACGAGTTGAAGATGACGGCACAGCCGTCGGGTTTGCTTCCTGTCCGCTTCTTATACTCACACTGGTAACCTGTCACACAGACGTTCCATTAATACACAGGAAACATGAAGCCAGAAGTCAATCCTTTCACAATAAGAGCATCTTTTTACATTTTATATAATTATTGTGAATAATTCAGCTGCATGTTGAAAATAGGTTAAGAGCAGTTGTAGTGCTTCCTGTTGAAACTACAACACACACACACACACACACACACACACACTGTACCCAGTGCATGTAGAGCAGGTTTCATCTGGTTTTCGTAGTGATCCTCTTGAACTTCTTGCAGACACAGAATCTGAAAAGAAAAAAGTAAAATGAGTCTCGACCCCCAGACGGGTCTGGCGCTTGTTTTTCATGGTTGTAACTCTCAACTCTCCGACTCACGTCGGCGCCGTGCTGCCGGATCTCGGCCAGCAGGTTGGGCAGCCGGTGCTCCCAGGGCAGCACGCCGGGGTCGCAGTGTCGGTACAGGTAGGCGTTGTCCTGCAGCAGCTCCTGGGACAGGATGTTGTAGGACATCACCGAGAAGTCGAAGGCGGCCCCCGGTGGCGGAGGGTAGGCACCGCAGGCGGGGGAGGTCTCCCAGTGTCTCTGAAGAGCTGACGGAGGAAGTGAGACGATGATTATGAAAAAACTTTTTTTTATTTTGATCTCAGACTTACTGAATTTACTAGAAACCAACGACTGACAGGTAATAACTTTTATTTAAGTTAAATGCTGGTGAACACCGGTTGTGGCCGTTTCCTGAATTTTTACGGAAACAAGACATTTCAAAGTTAAATTTACAGGAGAAAAAAAATGAGCAAACCCATGAATCTTGTCATATCTCATACTACTACTAATGCGCCAAGCAAGTAAAGTGGATTTTTTACTTTCAGTGAAATTAATTAAAAAAATGTTTTTATAGAAAAACCAGAGACCGACTGGAAAGAAAATGGTTAAACACAAAGTATGTAACATAAGTTGCAGATAGACGAGTTAAACGTACATTTCCCTGGCGCGCCCTCGTCGGACGGGAAGGTTCCGGGTGGAGGAGGTTGTCGGTCGGCCCCGGCGACCTGCCACGGGTTTGGGGGGTGAGGAGCGCTGCTGCTGCTGCTGGGCTGGGAACGAGACCCCGTCCACCTTGGAAGTCCTCCACCACTCCCATCCCGCGGCTGTTCCTCTGCAGCTTTTGTGTTCGTGCGATTCCCTCCCTGCTGCTCCGCTCCTCCCTCTCTGAACCAGGGGTTGGGTTTGGGTTTAGACTTCGGGGTCTGAGTCCTGGTTCCGGCAGGTTGTGGATCCTTCCGTCCTTCTGTCCGGTCTCTGCTCCTCCAGTGATTTCCGCCTCTATCTCGACTGCCGCTGTCTTTTCGCTCTCGCTCTTTATTCCCTCTTTTGGTCCTTTCAAAATCTCTATCTCGGCTGTTTCCCCAAACCTCTCCTGCTCCTTTCTTCCCTCTGTCCTGACCCCCGTCTCGGAGGTGATGGTTCGGTCGAGGGCTGCTGCTGCTGCTGTCCACCCTGGAATCCCTCCTCGAGTTTCCCTCCTTCACTTTGCCTCCCGCCGCCTTGGGCGCCGCTCCTCCTCCTCCTCCTCCTCCTCCTCCTCCTCCTCTCTCCTCGTCGCGCCTCTTCTCCTCTTCCCTCTTCCTCCGTTTGTGAGGAGGCTCCCGGTCTCGGTCGGGCCGCTCCATCAGGAGGCCGGCGGAGGCGTGGAACGAACGCCGACTGCCGCCGCCAAAGTTATTACCGCGGTCGATGTTGTGACGCGCCGTCGTCGGGTGGTAGCTGGGGGGGAGTCGCGGAGGCCAGGGGGGAAATCCCTGCACCGACCACCATGGATGTGGAACAGGGACGAATGGGGGGAAGCAGGTGGAGGAGGAGGAGGAGGAGGCACCGCCGCTCCCAAAGCCGGCCCTGCTGAGAGCGGGGTAGGAGCGGGGAAAGAAGGAGGAGCCAAAGGAGCTCAGCTGACGAAGAAACATGGGGCGGCTGAGGAGGGAGGAGTTGATAAATGGATTAAGTCTTTTTGTAAAAGCAAAAACGCAAAACCTTCCCCGTTAACAGCTTCCTAACTAGCTAACAATCATTTTCAATGTTGATCAATCTGCAGATTATTTTCCCATGGTAATCAATTCTTTCCATCCGTTAAGAGTCAGGAAAAAATACGTCATAGTCTCGTGTCACTCTGTTTCTTTTTCTCCGTCCTACTAAGATGCTTCTCTTCCTCACCGGGGTAAAATAATCACCATGGTAACTGATGCTAACCTGCGCCGGGGGCGGGGCAGGCGAAGTTCAAGATAAGAGATCAAGGCCGACTACCGACCAATCAGATCACTGGAAAAAAAAAAAACCCAGAGTCATCATTTCTACAGGATCCAGTCAGGGACAAAAGGTGATTTAGAGCAACGTGAAAAAATAATAAAAGATCGATAGATGATTAATGGACGATTGGAATCGTGTTGCTGTTCCATCCAAACAGATTCTAATAAACACAGGGAGAGTTTATCACATCACAAATTCATAGACTCATTAATATTAGCGCTTCATTTGAATGAAAGATGGTTATTATTAGCATTATTCTATTACTGCAGCTTGGAACAACACGAGGAGACTGTGTAAAGATCGGGCGGTATCTCGAATATATGCGATGTATCGCGGCTTGTTGCACATGAGATGTATTAAATGACTATACGCCGCAGCTACAAATTGTCACGTAAAATTTTGTAAAGGCGCCAGCATAAGTCTTGCTCTGAAGTCTGAAATTGTCCCAATAGAGATTAGAGAATGTTTTAATACACACACGTTTCAGGGACGACTGGAATCATCACACTGGTGCGATTGTCTGCATCAAAGGGTTAAATTGTGCATTTATGAAAGGAGATTTTTAAAATATCGCGATATAGCAAAAATATATCGCAATGTTATTTATAGGCCGTATCGTCCAGCCCTAAGACTGTGGCCATCAACAGTGATAACGTATGAATATACTATCTCTCTTTTATTTGGACAATGATCCACACACACCGATCAAAATTTCTCAAGATCATGAATTCAAAACATGTCGAGTGTGATCGGTTCTGGTATAAATAGCCTGATAAATAATTTGACGATCTCTCATGATCTGAATTACTGATAGATTTTTATTTTGATTCTTTTTGAATTATTGACTCATCGCTTGAATGAACGGGCGGATCTTTAAAGACAGGACCAATGATATCGATGACACAGAAGACTTTTGTCGTGTTGTATTTTTAAAAATCGCTCCACTAACTGAAGGTTTGACAACCCGGAAGTCTCGTTTATGACGTTTATTTTTTCCAGAGTTTGGAGAAATTTCACCTGAAAATTTGTGTTAAATTTCCCATTTAATTTCACAAGAAAATAAGTAGCTGGCGACTTAAATATTAATAAACCACCAGAATGAACAAACCACGTTCCAATCTTCGACCAGCTGAGTTTGTTGTTGTTTTTAGCCGCATATTGAATGTGAATCACATTATTGTTGTTTTTTTCTTTTCCTGATATCAACTCACTTCTCTCCGGAGGTGGACGACACATCGTTTAGGTTTCGGCGCACGACGACGACAAACGGTTAGAAACGAACATTGTGGAAGATTTTATTGCTTTTTAACTCGATTTTGTTAAACTGGAAACCAAAATATCGGCAGATGCCGCGTCGCTTAGCGATGACGTACGACGAAGCGCGCCGCGGAGAGGGAGAGCGGCGCTGCCTTCACGTACCCCGCAAAAAATTGTGATTTAAACATGTACAGTTCAAAATAAATACTTTCACGTGCGACAGGACCGAGTGAAGTCACATCTAAAGTAGTTTTGTTGATTTTTATAAAATGGCTGCATTTACATTTGTTATGCTACTAAGATTAAATTAAAAAACCAAGCTAAAAAAACAGGATTGAAGTTAATTTCAGCGTAAACTAAAGACAAAACAGCAACAACGCCAGTTTAACGTTTCACCGGACTATGTTCTAGGAAAACATAAGATGATAAAACTCTTTACGTATGTATGTTTTATTCATGAGAAGTTTAATAAACGACTCATTTTGGGGATGTGCCCTCTATTAGCTCGACAGTTCTACCAATTCCAATGTTTTTCTCAACACGGAGTCTCTCTCTTTCAATCCGCCTCACTACGCTGGGACTTGTAGTCTTTTCATGGCGTTGCCTAGCAGCGACATACCTGATACGAATCAGAGGAAGGACTACAGCCGCGTCGGTGCGCCGGAAATAGAGGCCCGACTGGAAACGTAGCTCATAATTGCACCGCTTATTTTTTTAACCGTTAGATTTCGGAGATGTCACGATTTCTTACGTATTAATAATCCGTCGATACGTCGGAAATTAAGAAATATTCTGAATTATCTTAAACCAGACTACGACTACGATTTCTTTTTCAGAGGAGCTGAAAATGGCGAAATGAAAAAGGTCATTGTACTTACGTAAAAGCGAGTCTCCTGCAAAAGAGACGGAGGATCGAGAGGATGGAGAGGATCCAGGGGATCGAGGGGATGGAGAGGATGAAGAGGATGAAGAGGATCGAGAGGATGAAGAGGATGGAGAGGATCGAGAGGATCGAGAGGATCGATCGTCAGCTGCTAATGTGCGACACGTGGCGTTCAAACACAGTGACAGTGATAACTGACGTGATGTGGAAGAGAAGCAGTGGACCGTGGGAGAGGACGGGGTCTGCACACACATCCCTCTCTCTCCCTCTCTCTCCTCCTTCTCTCTCTCTCCCTCTCCCTCTCTCCTCCTTCTCTCCCCCTCCCTCTCTCTCTCCCTCCCTCCCTCTCTCTCTCTCTCTCTCCCTCTCTCTCCTCCTTCTCTCCCCCTCCCTCTCTCTCTCCCTCCCTCCCTCTCTCTCTCTCTCTCTCCCTCTCTCTCTCTCTCTCTCTCCCTCTCTCCTCCCTCTCTCTCTCCTCTCTCTCGTCCTTCTCTCTCCCCCTCCCTCTCTCCTCCTTCCTCTCTCTCCTCCTTCTCTCTCTCTCCCTCTCTCTCTCTCTCTCCCTCCCTCCCTCTCTCTCTCTCTCTCTCTCTCCCTCTCTCTCCCTCTCTCCTCCTTCTCTCTCTCCCTCCCTCTCTCTCTCTCCCTCTCTCTCTCCCTCTCTCCTCCTTCTCTCTCTCTCTCCTCTCCCTCGTCCTTCTCTCTCTCCCTCCCTCCCTCTCTCTCTCTCTCCCTCTCCTCCTTTTCTCTCTCTCTCCTCTCTCTCCTCCTTCTCTCTCCCTCCCTCTCTCTCTCTCTCCCTCCCTCTCTCCTCCCTCTCTCGTCCTTCTCTCTCTCCCTCCCTCTCTCCTCCTTCTCTCTCCCTCTCTCTCCCTCCCTCTCTCTCTCTCTCCCTCTCTCTCTCCCCCCCTCCCTCTCTCCTCCTTCTCTCTCTCCCTCTCTCTCTCTCTACAGATATCTGACCTGAAAACCGTGTTATTGTTGGGATGGTGATTTTAATTGATTCATTAATTTGTATGTTTTTGTGAAGCACTTTGTGAAGCTACTTCTAAAAGGTGCTATATGAATGAATTATTATTATTATTAAGGTGCTGAAGAAGAAAAAGAAGAATCCTGATCAGACCTCACGGCTGGAAAATAATGAATCTGCAAAGATTCAACTTTTCAAGCAGTTGAATAAACCGGGAACAAATTGAAACTTCTCGTGGAAAACCCCCCCCCACGGAATCAGTGGTAATAAAACACTAAATGTAGTTGTGTAACTAGCAGCCTATAGCACATCGGTATTAGCAGTAGTAGTAGTTGCAGAAGTATAGTAGTTGCAGAAGTAGTAGTAGTTGCAGAAGTAGTAGAAGTAGTAGTAGCCTTGTTGTAGTAGTAGAAGTAGTAGTATAGCAGGAGCAGTAATAGGAGTAGTACTGAGTTGTAGTCGTAGAAGTAGTAGTCATATAGTAGTAGTAGTAGTAGTTGCAGAAGTTGTAGTAGTTGCAGTAGTAGTAGTAGTAGTTGCAGTAGTTGTAGTTGCAGGGGTAGTGGTAGTAGTAGTAGAAGTTGCAGAAGTAGTAGCAGTTGCAGATGTAGTAGTAGTAGTAGTTGCAGAAGTAGTAGTAGTTGCAGGGGTAGTAGTAGTAGTAGTAGTAGTAGTAGTTGCAGAAGTAGTAGTAGTTGCAGGGGTAGTAGTAGTAGTAGTAGTAGTAGAAGTTGCAGAAGTAGTAGTCATATAATAGTAGTAGTAGTAGTAGTAGTTGCAAAAGTAGTAGTCATATAGTAGTAGTAGTAGTAGTAGAAGTTGCAGAAGTAGTAAAAGTTGCAGGAGTAGTAGTAGTTGCAGAAGTAGTAGTAGTAGAAGTAGTAGTTGCAGAAGTAGTAGTCATATAGTAGTAGTAGTAGTAGTAGTATTCTTGTTGTGATTCTGTAGCAGAAGCCAAACTTGTATGTCAGAGGCATTAAGTAACTGTAGTAACTAGTAGTAACTGAACAACAACCGAGGAAACAGCTGCAGCTTTACTTTTATTTTTGGAAGTACTATAAATAGTTGTAAGCTGTAGCCACAGTAGTACTTGTAATAAGACAGCAGGAAGAGAAACGCTAGAAACTCCCTGAAGAGAAGCAACAGTCATATGTCTTGATCAAATCAAACTATTAGTTCTGTGTGTGCGTGTGTGTGTGTGTGTGTGTGTGTGTGTGTGTGTGTGTGCAAACATCACAGCTTTCTCAATGAAATAGAAAGAGCCATTACAAAACCTTTATTCAGGAGTCAAACGGGATATCAAAGATGTCAAGCACACGGGACACAGTTCTGAAATTAGGAATCAATCATTTGAAGAAAAACAATAATGATAATAATAATAATAATTGCAAAATGACGTAGATTGTGTGTTTTTACGATCTGTTGGGATCTAAAATCAAAAGCGAAATCTCCACCAGAGCTGCAGTTTGTCCTCAGGGTTGAGAGATGACTTCTTTTCCGCACACGTGTGTGTGTGTGTGTGTGTGTGTGTGTGTGTGTGTGTGTGTGTGTGTGTGTGTGTGTGTGTGTGTGTGTGTGTGTGTGTGATGAATTTGAAAAGCTTTTCGAACTAGAGGACGTGCGACAGATCGCTTGTGCTTCCGTTTTCAGTCTGAAGAAGAAGAAAAGAAAACAAAGGACAAAACCGAAAGCGACGAGTCAGTTTACCGACAGCGAAGAGATTTGACCCGAGTGACCTCAACATTTCGGTCGGCTCGGTTCCTCATTCCCAAACTCTCAAACAGCCCGGACGACGGACGCGTAAAAAAGATTCCACACAGGACTCATCCTCTTCTTCGGTCCTCCAGCAAAGCATCTGTTCCAACTCCAATCTTTTGTGACAGTCGAAGGTTTTTAAGGAGCACTTGGTTCGAGTGTCCACCAGCTCACGGCCTCCTGCCGAGGTTCTCCACCTGATTTCGCCGAGACACCGAAGAAGCGCTCATCCACTTCCTGCTCGGCGTCGCGCCGCGACAGGACGTGCTCATGCAACCCCGCTCTGTCTGAGCATCTGTCCGTCACCCTCTCTCTCTCTCTCTCTCTCTCTCTGCTCGCAGGTCAAGAAGGTCAACAGGCGAGGTCAGGAGAAGGGCACCTCCCATCTCTGTGTGTACGCGCTCAGTTCACACGGGCTGATGACCAGCATGCGCGACGAGTCCATGCCGTCCAGAGCCATCTCCGAGTCCAGGCAGAACCGGGAGACCAGGTGCTCCAGGTGAGTCCCCGACTTCTGCCACCGCTGCACGACGGGACGACGGAGCCGAGAAAAGACAGAACGGACAAACATTGAAACGTTGTTTAAGGCTCGAAATGCAATCTTTAAAAAACTTCTAGTTCATAACAAGTACGGTTTATGGCCTTTTTTTTAAGGCACTGATAGAGTAATTCCGGTTTCTTCATTATTTTAGAATTAATTTCATTGATACAAATAGCAACATATGTACAGAGGAACATGTTAATTCTGAAATTAGAAAATGTATTTGGGACAAAAATTATCATCACATTGATCGGCCATTACATTCATTTTCCTGAGTTCTCGTACAATGTACTGTATTTTTATTTGTTTTAGCCCCATTAGGAATTGAACCGCCAACCCTACGACTGACAGCCGACCAAAACTTTAATTCTAACAACTACAGTTATGTGGATTCTTCTTTATTTTTGCCGACGGGCAACATGCGATTGCTGCTGATCACCACTAGGTGGGGCGGTCGTCACTCTGCTGACTTTTGGGCTTGACGAGAAGTTGTCTGTGCAGTGTGTGTGTGTGTGTGTGTGTGTGTGTGTGTGTGTGTGTGTGTGTGTGTTTGTGTGTGTGTGTTTGTGTGTGTGTATGTGTGTGTGTGTGTGTGTTTCTGTGTGTGTGAGAGAGAATGTGCTTGTGCATGATTCATAGCTGAAAACAAAGCAGCAGATATGATCGGACATGAAAAGAAGCTTGTATCAGGCTTCAGAGAGAGAGAGAGAGAGAGAGAGAGAGAACAGATTGACAGATAAAGGGAGAGCGAGAAAGACAATCTGTGTGTAATGTGTGTGTGTGTGTGTGTGTGTGTGTGCGCGCATGTAATAGCTGTACAAGTATCATTGTTGTAAGTGTGTGTGTGTGTGTGTGTGTGTGTGTTTGTGTGTGTGTGCACATGTTCTCTTGTGTTTTCGTGTCTGTGTGTTTGTGTGTGCACGTTGTCAGGGAGCGGCCATGTTGTGTTTTGCTGAGCCTGTGAAGCGCGTCGCTGTCATGTCACACTTATCTCGATCTCTCAAGACCCCACAACGGCGTCAACACACACACACACACACACACACACACACACACACACACAGAGGCAGAGAATTGCATTGTGGGTCTGCGCCTGGCATTGTTAAGATGACACGCATCGTCACCGCGGTGTGTGGCGACGGGGGCCGCAGAGCCTCTTTTTTAATTGAAAAGAAGAAAAAAAAGAAATGACGGAGGGATAATTAAAAGTAAATCAATTAGCATTCTGCTCGTTAGCGGCGGCCTGCGAGGAATAACACTCTGCTCTCCGTCTCATCACTATTTACATCACATTTGCATTCATCACAGCTCCTGACCCCTGACGGGAGCGTATCCCAGGATGCACCGGGGCCAGGCTGTGGTCGGCGACAGTCTCATGACCGCTTGGCCACAAGTTTTCATTCGTTCTCTCTCTCTCTCTCTCTCTCTCTCTCTCTCTCTCTCTCCCTCTCTCTCTCTCTTAGTTTAGTACTGTGAGCAACTGAAGTTTGGTCGCCGGCGCATTTGTGCTTATTAGCGCCATTTGCGTGAATTAACGCGGCTATTCGCCCGTTCTTCCTTCTTCTTTCTCCGACAAACCTCCTCTGAACACAAACACACACACACACACATCGTCATCGTCCGGTGACGTGAGGGAGGGGCTAAGCGCTGTCGCGTCACGCGAATATTTCAACTCCAGCGATTCGCAACGAAAAACTCACGTCTAGTCGCATCTTTGCACCAACTCTGTTTGGGAACTTCTCGCGCTCGGTGTGAACGCACCACAACACGTGTGCCGTCCTCCCGCCCCGCCACTCGCCCCTCGACCGGTCAGCGCCAAAACATAATGATCCGGAGACGGTATCCCATCCGTGTGTGTTTGGTGTTATTTTTACACTACATTCCCACACACACACTCATGCAGCACTTTCCACATGTGTCGTGCTGAATATATATATATATATATATATATATATATATAAATGTACGCTGACAGGACTGAATCATCAGTATTTGGATACGTCGTCTCTCTCCAGTGGATTTTGACAAGCGGAGGAACAGGCCCTCAACTGCATTCGTTCTCCGTCCCGTTCCCACACGAAATTTCAACACGTCGAACAATCTATTTTTTACTGAACTCTTCCTCTCTCTCTCTTCTCTCTCTCTCTTCTCTCTCTCTATTCCAACACTGTCCCTTCCTCTCTCTCTCTCTCTCTCCTGGTCTCAGTGTCTCTCTCCCAGTCGGCCCTGGGCTGTTTCTCCAGTGAATCTTCGTTCTAATTAGCCATCATCGCTCCGCTTCCTGCCTTCACACACACACACACACACACACACACACACACACACACAGACTCACTCACAAACACACACACACACACACACACACACACACACACACAGACTCACTCACACACACACACACACACACACACACACACACACAGTCACTTCATTTAACAGTCTCGTATCTGATATTTTTACAACGGACCCGAGATTCAGCTCCTCCAGCGATATCACACCTACGAGTCTGAACCTACGTGTGTGTGTGAGTCTGTGTGTGTGAGTCTGTGTGTGTGTGTGTGTGCGTGTGTGTGTGTGTGTGTCTGTGTGTGTGTATGTGTGTGTGAGTCTGTGTCTGTGTGAGTCTGTGTGTGTGTGTGTGTGTGTGTGTGAGTCTGTGTGTGAGTCTGTGTCTGTGTGTGAGTCTGTGTGCGTGTGTGTGTGTGTGTGAGTCTGTGTGTGAGTCTGTGTGTGAGTCTGTGTGTGAGTCTGTGTGTGTGTGTGTGTGTGTGTGTGTGTTTTACCTCTTTCCTTCATTTCCTCCCCATCTTATTCTACCTCTGAGGATTTCCTTTTTTTGGGGTTTTCCTTCCTTCTCCCTCGTTTCCTCCTTCCTTCCCGTCTTTTGTTCTCTCTCTCCTTCCTTCTTATTCCCTTCTCTTCTCTCTTCCTTTCCTCCGA